>NC_057920.1:67711754-67786831 GCF_018873765.1 Telopea speciosissima | reverse complement strand
ATATGTGGTCAAGATTCCATCTTATTAGTATTTCATAGGGCCTAAATATTGCAATAATCTTGCATAGCTGCAATCTGTTATGCCTTGTATTTTTAGGTTCAAGATTCCATCTGATTAGTATTTCATAGGGCTAAATATTTATTCCAGATTTCCTTTCCTTTACTCTTTCACCTTACCACGATCATGGTAAGAGGAAGAGTGTCCCATCTCTACTGTTAAACACCACAGCTCATATTTATCTACAAATTGGTGTCTTTCCAATGTTGGTTTAGAGTATTTAGCACTCATGTCCTTGGCTTTTTGATTTTCTGTACGAAACCCGTCTGTTAGCTTCAGCAAACAATGATGGAACGGTGAAGATATGGGAATTTGCCTCTGTACCTTTCCAAAGAATGGTTTTGACTCAGAGTTTGCTTTATTGATTAGAGTAGGGTGATTTTAAAGGCTCAATGATAGTTTGTTTTTTCTTTTCCAGTTGTCCACCAAGGTTTAACCAGAAGCTTCTGTTTTGTGATTCAATAAGGTTCTGTTATAGGCTTGTAGTGCTTGTGATTTCTGTAATTTTGGGTTAAGCGCCCTTCTTTCTCCCTTCCCTCTGAATTGAATTCCCCTTAAAATGATCACTATGCTCTGTTTTTTTTTTTTATTAGAAGGAAAGATGAGGTCAGGGTCAGGGTCAGTCAGGGCCAGCCCGCCCGGCCCGGCCCAATCAGGGTCAATTAGGGCGGGCTTGGGCTTGGCTTGGCCCATCAAGGTCAGGGTTAGGGTCAAGGTTTTTAGCCCCTGAGTCAGGGTCAGGGTGGGTTTGGGCCTAGCTAAGGGGATTCGTGGTTGGGCTAGGGTTTTAAAAAGCCCGGCCCAACCCGACCTTGTTGCAGCCCTATGAAGGGAGCTTTTTGTTAGATAGATTGTAAAAGGTTGAGAGATTAAATAAATATTGTATTATTTGGATAAAGTGCTTTAGTCCCACATTGGAAAAGTACAAGAGTTATAAATGATATTTATTATATTACCTTCTTTATTTCTTCAGTTAAACCAGAAAATGAAAACATTCTAAAGTGGATATGTGACACATACATGCATGTACGACATTAGCAGTGGGTGTGAGGCGTATGCATGCACTTAGCATGGTACATTGATTCAGCGATCTAATCTAGTATATTGATTTTTTGATGTGATCGAGATCCGTCAAATTAGAAGATCCTACATCACGTTTGATATGGTGAGATCAGTGAAAGCTTCATCTCTGGTTTAATCGGGTACTCGATCGGATGGCAATTGATTTAATGGTTTCTGTTCGAAGAGATACTTCACTTCTATAGCGATTTCAAATGAAATATCTCTCTCTCTTTTTCCATCAACTTTTACCTTTGTCGTACCAATCCATCGATATGGTATCAGCCAGGAATCAGTATTTGTCTCCCTTGATACCAATACGAATCGACTGATCCGATATCGATTCCTCAAACCAACTCTAAATACTTTTAATGTCAGCATGAAGGGGAGCTGATGCAGATTCAATCCTGATTGTGATTGCAATGGGGCAGGTCACTGGGTCATGGGTGACCCGACCTGCCTAATAGGTTTGTGGTTGGGTTATACTGGTTTGCAGCCTTGCAGGTTGAAGTGGATAAGTTGGGAAATTCAAAACCATCCGCTACAGAAATTATACTGTGGGATCAGCCTTGAATTTCTAAATAGAGTAGCAAATAAATAAAATTGAAAGGGAAAAAGAATGTTGTTTGATCGTGTAGTCCTGCGCCAGACAGAGGGGCGGGTGGAATTATTGTCCTGCTCCATGAAATAAAAAATCTTATCCAAACAGATATACATATGTGTGCTCTGATTTGCTCCCGCACTGGTGCAAGGTCCACACGACTAGATACCAGTCTCTTGCCCAAATTGAAATTAGCAAAATTCATTAGCTCCTTCTGATTACTACTTGTGAGGCTCATGACAGTTGGAACGACAGTTATAAGTGACAGTGACGATTAACCTAGAAATACTTTATGGATTAAGTTTAGTTGGTGGGTCAAATTGGAAATTGCAACCTCAAAGTCTGTCCTTATTTTAATTTTAATAATATGAATAAATAAAAATGAGAGGGTTTCCTAACAAGTAGGGTGATTCCTATGTCAGCATGGAGTCCAATGGGAACGCATGTAGAAGCATCAACAAAGCAGGAATTCCCCCGCATTGTGTTTGGCACAGAGCTATGCTGCTTTTCAGGCTTCTTTTTTCCTTAAATGATGAAAATATAAATTGGAAACGATTTGTACTCTCTAAGCAGTCCATTCAAGGAAACTATGGTTTGTGTCATGAGTCAAATTAGGTGGGATCCAAATTTTCTTTGAAGGATTAAGCTTCCCTCCACCATCCGGTGATTAGATTTCCACCATCCTAGGTTTTAGTATTTTTTTAAAATACCCTTCGATACCTCGGTCTTTCTTTGAATGTTAAATACTGACAAGGAAAATAAATTAAATAAATTGAGCTATTTTACTTCTTGTAACTTGATTACGTTTTTAGAATATAAAATAGTACTCTCCACTCACCACTGAAACACTCTCTTATGCTTACTTTTGATGAAATGAGTTTCTAATTGAAAAAAAAAAAAAATTACATTAATTGTTATATTTCTGCCCATTGTAAGTTGAAAAAAAGATGGAGCCGTAATAGAAAATATTGGTAAGTAGGATTTTTAAATGCGGGAGGGGTGATGGTTAGAAAACAAAATTATAAGAAAATTGAATTCATTTCCTCCAACAAGATGAGAAATAGTTAGATTAGGTAGTTGGGTGATGTAACATAGATCAATACTCTAATAGTTCACGGTAGTTTAAGTTTCATACAAAAGCAATGATCCCATATCGGATGTGAATAATATGAATAAAGATTTTTAAAAACGTCAACTTCTATAGGTGAATTCTATCCGAATCACATTAAGAATCATAAAAATTTCAAAGAAACACTTATCAACAATGTGCAATGAAAGTCCAACACCCCATTCCTTTCAAATTCATCACTGGTCATCATGTATATGCATATGATACTTTGAAATTCATGAGTAAGCCAATATTGAGTGGGGTGAACTAGTCATTGTAATTTGTTAATTACTTTTGAATACCTTAATTGTTAAATTAAGAAAGTAACATTAGTCCTTTTTTATTAAATTTTTAAAGAGGGAGTGAGTAGGAAAAATGACATTAAGAGAAAAAAATAAAAACATAAATCATAATACTTAAATCAGAGAAATAATTTACATTTGAATAATGAATCTGATATAAGAATTTGAGGGGTATTTATGTAAGTATCTGTAGGTGAGGCTGCCAGTTGACAGCCACAATACCTTATGTTTCTTTAGTCCTTTCCCACATGACATGAGAGTGGAAAATCCCACCAACGAGAGAGCGTGAGACAGATCCGCTTTGTCAGGGATCACAAATTGATTTCACAGAAAGAATGTCAATATGGATCCTGCAGGTCATTATGTGAGAAAGCGTGGGAAATAAATTCTCACTCTGGCCTCAAGGGGATCTTTTTCTCATTGAGAAAGTATACATTTTTTATTTATAAATCAATTTACACGTCCCAACTCCCAAATTGCCAATATATTAATGGAAGTACATAATGGGATTGTGACACCTATATGCATGTTTAGAATTTGTCACTTTTTTTTAATTGTCTCTTGTCCTATTCCCAAAAGTTCAATAGAAGTATAAAAGAGTTTTCAAAAAGAAGGTTGAAAATAACATATTGTTATGCCATTATCAAAAAGTGTCAAACACATTTTTCGTGTACACATGTAAAATAAAACCATTACTCTCGTTGAAAAAAAATAGTTGCCTTACACTAAAAGGGCAAAATAAAATCACAAATTAGTTAACACCTTGAGGGATGTCAATAAGAACATCCCATACTTTTTTTTTTCCCAAATATTATCTAGGACCCGGGCTGGCCCTTCCCAAATTTATTAATAATTAAAGAAAGATACAAGGGGGGGACGTAACCCGCCTTACCCCTAACCCACAAGGATAACACATTCCCTCAAGACCTCTCAGCCCTCACAAAAGAAAGAGACATATTACAATCTTAACACCGGGCGACCTTCCCTATCCTCTCTGATCATAGACTCCACCTCAATGGAAATACAGTTGTCCTCCCTAAACCTCGTATTTGACATGCGAGCACAAGCGTCGTTAGCCAGAAAATCTGCAATCCTATTCCCCTTACTATAAGAGAAAGAGATTATCGCATTTAGAGAAACACACATTCTAATCACCTTCCTGGACCAATACCACCCACTCCATAGGCTGCAAGACCTCTTCATTACCATGTTTACAACCGAGGAAGAATCAGACTTAACGTGGAAATCTTTAAACCCCAATTCCTCACACAGAGCCAGACACCATCACACATGCTCCTTAATTCAGCAATCGTGTTACTACTTATCCCATAATAATTGGAAAAAGCTACAATTAAGTAACATTGTGCATTCCTTATGACCCCACCTCCACCACTCACTCCTGGATTGCCCTTCGTTGCTCCATCCACATTAAGCATCACCGAATTGAAAGGCGGCGTCCAATAGACTGGAATGGGGATTTTAGGATGTTTGGCCACCTGCTTTAATCTCAGACCCTGTAAAGCAATGGAATCCTTCCATGTCACCTGTCTCCTAAACTTTATGGAAAGGACTCTATCACCCAGCCAATTAATAATTCTTTCCACAATAACTGAAGTCGGCCAAGTTTGCTCATCATGCATTCTTCCATTGCGTTTCTTCCATAGTTCCCAACAGATGAAAGAAGGAATTATGCCATTTAAATATTCAATGAGATTGCACATAATATACTAAACTTGGGAAAATCTTATTGCAACCAAAGTTGGCTACAACAAGAGTATAACTATATTTTTTGCATTTTGTCATATTTCCAAAAGTTATTTTAGCCACGGTAAAAAGAGGATTTTAAAATAAGTTTAAATCGATTTAGCAAAAATAGTGTTGATATAGATCCCGTAGGTCATGATGTGTGAAAGTGTGGGAAAAAAAATTCTCACTGTAGCCTCATGGGGATCTTTTTCCTATTGAGAAAGTATGCATTTTCTATTTACAAATCAATTTACACGTCCCAATTCCAAAATTGACAATATGGTAATGGAAACGCATAATGGCCGGGAGTGTCTGAGTGACACGTGTATAGGCATGTTTAGAATTTGTCACATTTTTTATTGTCCCTTATCTTATTCCCAAAAGTCCTATAGAAGAATAAAAGAGTATGGTAATGGAAACGCATAATGGCCGGGAGTGTCTGAGTGACACGTGTATAGGCATGTTTAGAATTTGTCACATTTTTTATTGTCCCTTGTCTTATTCCCAAAAGTCCTATAGAAGAATAAAAGAGTGGTCAAAAGACACCTGCATAGGCATGTTTAGAATATACTTGTCTCTTGTCTTATTCTCAAAAGTCCTATAAAATTGTAAAAGAATTTTCGAAAAAAAAAAAACACAGGTTGAAAATAACATATTGTTATGCCATTATCGAGAAGTGTCAAGCACATTTTTCGCTTACACATGTAAAATGAAAACATTACTCTCATTGAAAAGAAATTGTTGCCTCACACTAAAAAGGCAAAATAAGATCATAAATTATTTAACATCTTGAGGGGTGTCAATAAGAACATCTCATACATAATATATTAAAGTTGGGGAAATCTTATTGCAACCAGATTTTTTTTTTTGGTAAAAACGAATTTTATTGAAGGCAAGTAGAACACATGGCATCCTTGTTACAAAGAGATCAAGAAGCCAAGGATTGGAAACAGGCCAAGTTGTCTTACAAGCCACAGACAACGCCATCCGGGCTAGAGAATCGGCTGTTACATTAGCCTCTCTAGGAATGTAGGAGAAGGAACAACTAGCAAACTTCTCCGAAAGCATTAGAATATCTGAGATAATACCCGACAATGAGATAGGAGGAGGGGGTAAAGGCTGCTGTAAAAACTGGATCAGAGAGCTACTATCTGATTCGACGAGAAGATAAGGAATATTGTGTTCAACGGCTTCCAATATACCAGCTCTCAGGGCTGCTGCTTCTCCCACTAGACTGTCCGCAGATGAGAAGGGCTCAGAGACAACAAAAATAGGAGATCCCCCAGAATCACGAACAATATAACCAATCCCACCCACTATAGACTCACCTGGAAGTGCCCAATCAGAATTCAATTTGAAAACCTGCGGAGGAGGACCTTGCCATAGCATACATTGTTCCCTATCCCTGTTATCACCACCTTGAGATTGATGGGTATTGTGAACAACTGACCAGAATTCATCAAAGGCTTTGTAAGCTCTAGTAAACACATCAGTTGGTGACTAGTCCTTATTATTGAACATGAGGTCGTTTCTTGCTGTCCAGAGGTACCAACAGATGAAAAAGCACAAGCTAAGAACTTCGATGGCCCTTCTTTTAGAGGGAAACTGGATCCTATCCCAATTTGTCAGCCATTTTGATAACTTGGGGTTGCCGTTGGAAGGAACAATGTAAGATAGGTTGCAGCCAAACCAAGTTGCCTTCGCAAAAGGACACTCCAAAATGAAGCCATTCTTAGCTGCCCCCAAATCTGACGATCATTCCTTGGGAAGATATTCAGCTTGATCTTTAAAATCTCTCTGCGATCAGAAGGATGAAAGAACCTCTATAGCAAGTCAACTCTCCAACAGCGATTCAGAGGATCAATAATATCAGCAACTTTCACTAGATTACAACCTGCTGGCCGAGGATATTGCAGCTTAAAAGTTGGAGATGTGGGGATCCAATTGCTATCCCATATGTCCACACAAGTTCCAGAACCAATGTCCCAGATGAGACCATCGACAAGAACCTTCCTACCCACCAACATGCTGCTCCAAACCCAGGATGGTTTGTTCCCAACAACTGCATTGAGAAAATCTATTTTAGGAAAATACATTTTACACATTGTCTTATTCCTAAAAGTTATTATAGTCATAGCAAAAAGAGAATTTTAAAATAAGTTTAAACTGATTTTGTAAAAATAATGTTAATATGGATCTCGCAGGTCATTATGTGTGAAAGCGTGGAAAAAAATATTCTCACTCTAGCCTCATGGGGATCTTTTTCCTATTGAGAAAATATACATTTTCTATTTACAAATCAATTCACATGTCCCAACTCCAAAATTGACAATATGGTAATGAAAATGCATAATAGTCGGGAGTGTCTGAGTGACACATGTATAATCATATTTAGAATTTGTCACATTTTTCATTGTCCCTTGTCGTATTCCCGAAAGTCCTATAAAAGAATAAAAGAGTCTAAAGACACCTGTATATAGGCATGTTTATAATTTATCACATTTTTTATTGTCTCTTGTCTTATTCCCAAAATTCCTATAAAAGAATAAAAGAGTGATCAAAAGACACCTGTATAGGCATGTTTAAAATTTAATTGTTTCTTATCATATTCCTAAAAGTCCTATAAAAGTATAAAAGAGCTTTTAAAAAAAGAGTTGAAAATAACATATTGTTCTGCCATTATCGAGAAGTGTCAAGCAAATTTTTTGCGTACACATGTAAAATGAAACCATTACTCTCACTGAAAAAAATTGTTGCATCACACTAGAAGGGAAAATAAGATCACAAATTATTTAACACCTTGAGGGGTGTCAATAAGAACATCACATACATAATTGGATAATCTTATTGCAACCAATGTTGGTTACAACAAGATTATAACTATGCTTTTTGCACTGTCTTATTTTTAAAAGTTATTTAAGTCACAGTAAAAAAAGATTTTTAAAATAAATTTAAAGTGTGATTTATTATTATGTCATTTTCAAAAACTGTCATTTTCCATGTAAAATGAAAAGATTACTCCTATATTAAATAACTTCAAAGAATAAAACAAGAGTTAAAAAAAGTCTGTTACAACTTCTTAGTTCACCTATTTGGTGACAACAAGATGCACCATTAAATTTTTATGGGTAAATCCCTGCATTCCTTATGTGGTCCATTGAGTTCTGCCCTATAACTGGGTGATATAGCATGGAAAAGGTGCAGTTTGAATTGGTTATATGGCAAATTTTAGATCAAACCCAATCTTTACTTTTCTTTGTTTCCATTTTACTCTTGTATTCATCAATGCATTTTTTTTCAACAACAACAACAAACTTAGACTTATCCCAACTTAATGGGGGGTTTTTTATCAACAAATTTTCAAAAATTTTAATTTTCCTCTAAAATTTTAGAGTTTTATTGTGTCACTTGAGCTTCCAAAAGTCGTGAACAAGCTTTCTTTAATTATTCTTTCCATTTGGGAAACCAATCCAAAATTTTCATTGTGATTGAATTCAAATAGTGAATGTAGAGCTTTATTTGTCCATAAAATTTCCACCTTGTGCATGGTAGAAATAGGGCTTAGAGGAAGGCTTCCTTTGGAGGATCATCTAGAAAACCATTTTCAAATGGAGTAATGAGAGTAAGTATTATTCTAAAAAATGCTCGAGGTCACCAAATTGGTGGATAGGAAATTCCTTCACCCTTAGAGATGCCAAGGATTTGATACTCCAAATAAAGGTGTAAATTTGGTACTGAAATTAGGAATCAGACAGGAACTGACCCGCTAGGAACCGGAATCTTCTCACCTATTATTTTATTGTGATCATTTTGGGTTTGGATTTGGAACCAATAACTGAATATCAGATGAGATTCGATTTAAAATTAGAACCATCAGGATCATTTAAAAGCATATATAAACCATATTTGGGATACAATTTGGTGTTTGTGATTTGAAAATTGAAAATTTGCATTTATTTAAAAGATTAGGAATTGAGATTTGATCTTTAATTATTTGGTTCATATGTTTATTTGTATTCTAATGGATTGATATCTAATTATTTTTAATTATTTGTATACTTAAGAATGTATATTTGATTATTTATATGCTTAGGTAAAGATTTCGGAATCTGACACTTAGTGCCAGCAAATTGCTTAGGAACCCAAAACGTCTCACCCATTAATAATCAGATTAACTAACCTAGATCACAATTGAAACTGTTCTCTTCAAACTTTCTTTTTAATTAAAGCAAAAGTGGAAACCATTCCTTACCAAAAAAAAAAAAAAAAAAGAAGTGGAAACCATTCAAAATGATATGAGAAGGGTTAGGGTTGATTTTTCCCCAAGACAAAGATTTGAAATCACCCCATCAAATGACATTGGATTCTCAATCCCAACTCCTATCTCATGAGGAAGAACACAACAAAATGCAAATTAAGGTGGAACCCAACAGATTACAGACTGTTTTTATTCTTTGAAAAAAAAAATTAGGGAAGTATGAGGATGGTGTCAATCATCCAATTGAAGATTGTAGACGTGGCACTAATAAGGAATAAATATTTTTGCTTCTACCCAAGTTGCAAGAATGTTCCTACCGCCTGAGTTTTTGTTTTCGGTAAGGACATGTTAACCTGACTTTCAGCCAAATAAATGGAATAATTTACTTCCCTTTTGGGTTCACAAATACCCTATTAGGTTTTCGTATTTTCCAAACTATCTTTTTAGATTCTATTTCTTTGGTTGTTAACTGACAAATAATAGGAACATTCCTATAACCCGGGTAGTAGCAAAATTTCATCACCAATTAGTTGAATAATATTTGGTCTAAAATTAAAATATCCGTATCCAAAACCGATTAGCTTTCGAACGGATTTGTTTAATTTCCAAAAAATCAAATTTTTGATTATTCCCCTAACTAGATACAAAAATGAATCAAATATAGATTTTTGACTCAGTGTTAAGAGTAATCCAAATTCCAACCTCCAATTACCAAACCTCACTTTATCATATTGTTTCCTAATATATGATTAAGATTGAGGAGAAAGGAGAAAGGAGAAAGGAAAGTCAAGGAGAGCAACTCTTACTCTTTAATACTTTTCTACTCATGGGTTTCATGTAGTTTCTCCACATCAAATTGAAACACTGCTGGTTTCACTCTTAATTCAGATCTCAACATTCTGTAAGAGTAACAATCAATGTGAGGAAAGAAACAGAAGAAACCAATTAAAAATAATTCAAAACCCAATTTCAAATTTCAATTGGAAGACCTATTTCCTTTCCATAAATATATACAGAAATCAGTGTTACAAAATAGGAAGATCTGAAGAGGGGAGAGACGCATCAAAGCAGAGGACTTTTAGACAATAACACCAATTCTCTTTCTGACAGGAGAGCTTCTACATGTTGGTTGTTGCAAAAAATCAGTTCTTTGCTTGAAATCATCACTGAACTCACAAGGGCTATCTTCATCTATAGTCTCAATCACCTCACAACACTTCTTCCTCTGCACTTTCGTACCCATAGCCTGAGAATGCCTCTGCTGTCTAAGTTGCAGGATTTCCATCTCCACTTTCTTCACCAGTTCACTCTTTGAACCAATCTCAATCTTCGAGCCAACTATACTCACAGTATTGGATTTGGAATTAGCCTTGATCAGATCTTGAAGGTCATTGGCACTGGTAGAAGGAGAAACCCTGACCCTTCTATCAGTCTTGATGGGTACAGAGGAGAAGTAGCTAGGAGGCAAGCCCATGTTGTCGCCACGGCCGGCCAAATCCGCGCAGCTATACATGAATTTTACATAGGTGTTCCTGGCCTTACCAAGGAACCTTATGGGTGCTTTGACACAACGGCTTAGCTTGCTTTGTTTGCTTGGTTTGTCAGCCATTTCTCACTAACAGGTCAGTGGAAAGCAGAGACTGATAAGAAACAGAGAAATCTGTTTTGAGAGAAGAATCTGTGGTAATGGAGATTACAGAATTCAGGTTAGAAGGAATTAGAGATTGCAGAGATAAGAAGAAGCTCAGGGTATTAACAAGGTTTTTGCATGATGGGTTTCTTAAAAGAGAGAGATGTTGAGGAGGAGGGAGCAACAACTTACACAGAGAGAAATGTTGAGAGGGAGGGAGCAAGAACTTATAGGGGTGCTCAGAAGGTTTTATTGTCTCTGGCCGTTTTGAGAGAGAGAGAGAGAAACACATTGGTTCAAGAATAGTTTTTGAGGATTGCGTAGAAAGTGGGGGAGAGCACTTAGGGGTCAATGAAAGATAATCAATAATAGGATATAGATAAGACCACTTGGTTTGCGGATTTTTTTTTTTGTTTCTGGTCAAGTTTGGGGATATTTTATGTCAATTAAAAATGTAAATACTCTAAGTCAAATAAGTAATATTAAATTTTTCTACATAGGCTCATCATGATGTCAGAACTGAGAAACTACACCAATGAGAGGGTGGAAGATGAACTAGTTCTATAGAAGCTCATATTTTTATCAAAGAAAAAAAGAATTTATGTAGATCTCACGGGAAACTACACCACACCAATGAGAGGGTTGGAAATGGATTTATTATATAGAGGCTTATATTTTGTTTAAAGCAAAAAAATATTTATGCAGATCTTACGGGAAACCACACCAATAGAGGGTGGGAGACGGATTTGTTCAATAGTGGCGGTATATTGTTTTAAGAAACAGAGTATCTGTGCAAATCCTACCGCTCATTATGTGAGAGAGCATTAGAAGGAATCTTCACTTCGACCGGCATCATGGAGATTCGGTTCTGTGAATCCTTTTAACTAATTAATGCAATAAACTATTCATTCTGTTTTTATTCAAATTGTGGAGAAGCATGAATTGAATATTATATTTAAAGGAACAATAGAAGAGCGTTAAAAAAGGCTTTTTGTTGGTGGAGATTCTCTACAAGATTAGCGGTTGATTATATTCTTTCTTCTTTGAAATCACCATCTAGACAAATTATAAATTCTTGTTGGTGGAGATTTCTTTGGAAACTTCTAATTCATCCAAAATTTATGTGTTTTTGACGTGTCTTACATGCAAGGAGCGATTCTATCGAAATGGACCCAGATATGATCCTAGTTGTGTATTTTGTGGATCTACAGTTAAATCCATCTGGGACATCTTTCTTTCTTGTGATTGATCTAAACATACTTAGGTGGCAGGCCCTTTGGGACTGAGAATGAAGTGTCTTTCCCACACCTCTCAGGGGCAGCTCTGTGGTTATTTTCTTTCTCATAATCATTTTGACCATTATTCTGGTATTTTTTTTTTTTTTTTTCCGATTTTTATTATAACTTGCTACTTTATTTGGCACCTTAGAAATAAGGTGATGCATGCCTCTGTTATACCTAATCTCTACTGGGTCCTCAAGAACACTCAGTCTTGGTTAAAGGATTTAAAAATCCTCCCATCTTCTTTTTCGTTATTCTTTGATGTACTTTCACCTGTGAAATTTTGTTTTTCCTTATTACCATGTTTGGATTTATGCCTATATCACACCATAATATTCTAATTTGCACAGGAATAGTCAACTCTTCCTTGAAGAGATCAGGATGGATGTTTACTATTTTGTTGGAAGGACATCTAACTATGATAGCTACAGGTTTTTGGATACTAACCATTTTTTGGAGCCAGAGTTATTCAGGTTATCATAGGGACAAGAACACTCCGCACAATTGGGTTACAAAATTAAGGAAGTCTGATGTTGCAACTCGGATCTTTTTGATATTCTTCCATCTCCTACTTCATTTGTGTGGCCCTAGAGTTTGGTCCCTCTTTCGCTGAAATTATAGAGTTACTCTCAGGCGTACCAGTTTGCAACACCAAGAACTCTAATATTTTGGATTTGACCAAGTTTATTACCATCTATGTAATTAATTCCCAATAGGGATTTACTCTGTATAACAATATTGTAGATACTCTCTCTTCGTTTTGTTAATACAATTGTTCTTCTTTCATAAAAAAAAAATGGGCTTCTTGTTTGATACTTTGATCCACTTAATTGTATTTTAATTTTTAAGGAGGATATAATAGTTTTAAGGGGAAAGAACACCACCCAATCATGCTCCTTGTGTGGTTCTTGCGCCTAGACACACAAAGCGTCTTGGATACCTAAAAATTACCATCTTGCCCCATGTGAAGGTGGAAATCCCAATCGCCCAAGGCGCTTTGTGTGTCTAGGCGTGGGAACCACGCAAGGTGCACGACCTGGTAGCGTTCTATTACGATAATTTTAATCGGTGAATAAGTGAAGTATAATCAACACCCCATTCTAATGGAAACAATTTATTCTCACCAAAGTGGTGAACTAAGAAGTTGTAGCTTTCGGTTACCAAAAAAATAAAACAGAAGTTGTAGCTTTTTTTTTAAGGGAAAAAGAACTTTAACTGGTGTTGTGTGTGGCCATGTACCTGCATCCAGACCCAGCTCAAAGCAGAAAGACCGTCGCACCTCTGTACCATTCCACCTTTCTAGGGGTGTGACGGTCTTTCTGCGTCGGGCTGTACCTGGTGCGGATACATGTCCACACACAACACCAGTTAGCATTCTTTCTCCCTTTTTTTAATTATCCTTTGTCTTATTCTCAAATGTCATTTTATACACCCGCTTTGAATGAGAGAATCGAGAAAATTAATTGAAATGCATTTAACATATAAACATACTCAAAATAAACATTGTATATATTTAAACCAAGTTTACATCTAAAGGTGTCAATTTGAAATCGAAACTAAAATCGACCGTATAAAATTGTACCGAATAAGTTTTGGTGTGGCTTAGGTATGAGAAAATGGAATCTTTCTTGGTTCGGTACAGTATCGATTTCTAAGCCAAAACTATTCGGTATGCACCAAAACCGAACCCTATTGAATTATCTATTCCAAAAATAGGGATAAGACTGCATACATCTGACCCTCGCTACTCTCAGCTAAAACGCGGAAGCCTTGTGCACTGGATACGGACATGCATGTTAAGCTGCAAAGAGTACCACTGCTAGCATCTTGCCAGCATTCTTTACCTAGCACCGCCGCACTTCGCAACACGTCGACCCTAAACACTGTGACGCTCTGCCTCGTGCACCGAAGCGAGTACCTTCACTGGCATCAAGTTGATATCCTTGCCGCTGCCTCATCAACCTGAAATCACTGCCTTCGTGTCTCGCCAGCACCGACTATATACACTTAACAAGTTGCAGGTCTTCACCGTCTTCAATGGTTCACTTCAGCAAAATAGGAAGACTTGAAGAAGGAAGAAGAGCATCAAAGCATAGGCCTTTCAGACAATTACACCAATTCTCTTTCTGACAGGAGAGCTATTGCATGTTGGTTGTTGCAAAAAATCAGTTCTTTGCTTCAAATCATCACTGAACTCACAAGGGCTGTCTTCATCTATAGTCTCAATCACCTCACAACACTTCTTCCTCTGCAATTTCGTACCCATGGCTTGAGACTGCCTCTGCTGCCTAAGTTGCAGGATTTCCATCTCCACATTCTTCACTAGTTCATTCTTTGAACCAATCTCAATCTTAGATCCAACTATACTCACAGTATTGGATTTGGAATTAGCCTTGATCAGATCTTGAAGGTCATTGGCACTGGTAGAAGGAGAAGTCCTGACCCTTCTAGAAGTCCTGATGGGTACAGAGGAGAAGTAGCTAGGAGGCAAGCCCATGTTGTCGCCACGGCCGGCCAAATCGGCGCAGCTATACATGAATTTTACATAGGTGTTCCTGGCCTTACTAAGGAACCTTATAGGTGCTTTGACAAAATGGCTTAGCTTGGTTTGTTTGCTTGGTTTGTCAGCCATTTCTCAGTAGCAGGTGAGTGGAAAACAGAGACTGATATGAAACAGAGAACTCTGTTTTGAGAGAAGAATCTGGGCAATGGAGATTACAGAATTCAGATTAGAACGAATTAGAGATTGCAGAGATAAGAAGCAGCTCAGGGTTATTGACAAGGTTTTTGCATGATGGGTTTCTTAAAAGAGAGAGATGTTGAGAAGGAGGAAGCAACAACTTACACAGAGAGAGATGTTGAGAGGGAGGGAGCAAGAATTTATAGGGCTGCTCAGCAGGTTTTATTGTCTCTGGCCGTTTTAAGAGAGAGAGAGAGAGAAACTCATTGGTTCAAGAATATTTGTGAGGATTGCCTAGAAAGTGGGGGAGACCACTTAGGGGTCAATGAAAAATAATCAATAATTGGATATAGATAAGACTACTTAGTTTGGGATATTTGTGTCAATTAAAAATGCAAGTAGTTTAGTAAAATAATATTAAATTTTTGAGCATAGGCTCATCATGATGTCAGAGTGGGAACTAAACCAATGAGAAGGTGGAAGATGACCTAGTTCTATTTTAAAATTTTGGAATATTTATGTCAATTAAAAATGCAAGTAGCTTAGTGAAGTAATATTAAATTTTTAGGCAAAAGCTCATCATGATGTCAGAGTGGGGAACTATACCAATGAGAGGGTGGAAGACGAACTAGTTCTATATAAGCTCATATTTTTATCAAAGAAAAAAAGTTATTTATGTAGATCTCACGGGAAACTATACCATTGGGAGGGTGGGAAATGGATTTGTTCTATGGAGGCCTATATTTTGTTTAAAGAAAAAGAATATTTATGCAGATCTCATGGGAAATCACACCAATGAGACGGTGGGAGATAGGTTTGCTCAATAGGGGTCGTATTTTGTTTTAAGAAACAGAGTATCTATGCAAATCCCACCGCTCATTATATGAGAGAGCATGAGAAGGAATCCCCATTCCAGCCGGCATCATGGAGATTCAAATCACTAATTCCTCTTAACTAATTAATGTAATAAACTATCCATTCTGTTTTTATTCAAATTGTGGAGAAGCATGAATAGTATATTATATTTAAAGGGCAAAAAAAAAAAAAAGAGAGTAAAGTATATGAAGTTAAAAAGGCTTCTTGTTGGTGGAGATTTCTAAAGTATACGAAGTTAATCGGAATGCCATCTTTCTAAAGATGGTGCATTCTCTACAAGATTAGAAGCTGATTTTATTCGTTCTTCTTTGAGACCACCATCTAGACAAACTACAAATTCTTTTTGGTAGAGATTTTTTTGAAAACTTTCAATTCACTCAAAATTTAAAATGTTTTTTTGGCGTGTTTTATATGCAGAGATCTCTGTCAAAGCGATTCTATCGAAATGGATTCAGATTGATCCCAATTGTGTATTTTGTGGATCTTGAGTTGAATCCATCTAACACATCTTTCTTTCATGTGATTGGTCTAAGTATATTTGGGTGGCAGACCCTTTGGGCTGAAAACAGAGTATCTCTCCCACTCTTCTCTGGGGCAACTCTGCGTTTATCTTCTTTCTCACACTCACTTTGAAAAGCGTTCTAATATTTGGTTTTTTTTTTTTTTTGGTTTTTATTATATCTTGCTACTTTATTTGGCATCTTGGAAATAAGGTGATACATGGCTCTGTTAAACCCGATCCCTACTGAGTCCTCAAGAACATTCATTCTTGGTTAAAGGATTTAAAAATCCTCTCACCTCTTTTTTCGTTATCCTCTAATGTACATTCACTTGAGAAGTGCGGTTTTTCCTTATTACCATGTTTAGATTTATTTCCTATATCATACCATAATATTCTAATATGCGTAGGAACAATCAACTCTTCCTTGAAGAGATCAGGATGGTTGATTACTATTTTGTTGGAAGGACATCTAACTATGATAGCTACAAGTTTTTCGGATACTAACCATTTTTTGGAGCAAAAATTATTCGGGTTATCACAAGGGCTAGAACACTCTGCACAGTTAGGTTACAAAATTAAGGAAGTATGGTATTGCAACCCAGATATTCTTGATATTCTTTCATCTCCGGCCTACTTCATCTGTGCGGCCTTGGAGTGTGGTCCCTCTCAGGCATACCATTTTGTAACACCTAGAACTCTAATATTTTGGATCTGACCAAGTTTATTACCACCTATGTAATTAATTTCCAACAGGGATTTACTTTGTATGACAATATTGTAGATACTCTCTCTTCTTTTTGTTAATATAAATTTTCTTCTTTCATAAAAAGAAAGTCTTCTTGTTTAAATGCAAGATAAGTTTCATTAACACTTTGCTTCTTAATATTTTGTTTATTCAGTTTTGTGGAGACATTTTATGTCTCTTTATGAAGCTTCTTAATACATTGTTTTTTCAATATTGGAAGATCCTTAATATCTCCTCTTAAATGCCTTTCTGCTCTATAAATTGCGGGAACCTCTTGCCTTTTACGGGTCAAGGTTCTCTTGAGATTAAGGAAGTCTTTTTTGAGAGGAATCAAATCTCTCTTGAGACTAATCAAGTCCCTCTTGAGAAGAGTCCCCTTGTGTCATCCGTATGCATGTATTACATGTGTTGATATTATTAATTCTCTCTATTTTTATTTTGTTGAGTTTTGAAAGTAATACTATTGTAAGTAATTTTCTTTTTAGTTTGAGCACACCCATGTAGTACTCGAAGGAGTCCAGTAGTCAAGTACACGA
The DNA here is from genome assembly GCF_018873765.1 of Telopea speciosissima. Taxonomy (NCBI): domain Eukaryota; kingdom Viridiplantae; phylum Streptophyta; class Magnoliopsida; order Proteales; family Proteaceae; genus Telopea; species Telopea speciosissima. Next base: position 67,769,451 of record NC_057920.1, on the reverse strand, counting down.
TTACAGGGGGAGTCAATGGGTTGTTTTATCTTGGAGGCCGATTCACAATAGTCCCAGTTGCACCATAGAGAGCGTCTACGTTCTTAAACACAATGTCAAGTGACACAACTCACCCCCCCAATTTTTAAAATAATTTTTGTTACAGGTTCCTGAAAGAGGCAGTCCAAGTAATTGTTTGAAAGCTTTTATAGTAAAAATAACTTTCTACTCATTTATGTTTGATCTCTCAATATTCTGACATAATAATTTCCCTCGATGTCTTTCCTCAACTTCTCATAGGGTCATTTTAGCCTACCTCTAGTTCTTTTAGAACCTTCAATCTGAATCAAATCATTCTTCCATACTAGTGCATCCCAAGCCTCCTCTTGAACATGGCCATGTCACTTCAAACGTCTTTTGTATAAGGTTGTGTGGGACTTCAGCCCTGAATATGAATCTAAGCAATAAAAGTAAGCTTTATGCCTTTGATTATGGGGTGATTCAGAGTTCCCTACTATGGTAATTCAATAGGACCCAACTTGGTGGTGATTCCTCATCATATCTTTTCTTTTTCATATCAGTTCTTGTTTAAGAGGCATAAAAGTTATACTATCAAATGCTCTGGTTTTCTAGGGAGATGTGCCCATTCCTCTCCTACGTAGTTATTATAGCTACCTTAATCTGACTTAATAACGATGGTCGTTGTAGTATAGTGGTAAGTATTCCCGCCTGTCACGCGGGTGACCCGGGTTCGATCCCCGGCAACGGCGAATTTTTGTAATTTTTTTATTGTAAAAAAACTATTTTTTTTACATTTTTCCCCTATCCGTACAATTGGATCGGATCAGTGTCATTATCGGGATCGGTCTCGGTCGATACCAATCCAATGCAGCCAAAATCGACCAATGCGATCCGATACCTCAAACCATGGTCGGTGTCGTTATCGGGATACCGGTCCGATCCAGTCAAAATCGACCAATCCGATCCGATACCTCAAACCATGGTCCCAAATCTTGAGACGCTACCAAAGTCTTCGATGAAATGTCTGTGAGACCCTTCTAAGCGTACTCACTGCTTGTCCTAATTTATGCGCACTGGAAACGGGAAACTGGGTTCATGGTTATGCAAGTAAGAATGGTAGATTGATAACCATCTTGCTGGGACTGCACTTAGAGACATGTATGTTAAGTGTGACTACATGGAGAAGGCTTTGGATTTCTTTATTAACAATGGGAAAAATAGAATTCACAAAGTGACACATTCTCGAAGAGCCGTATATTCTTCTTGTTGATCAACGATGATTACAATATCAGGGGGCGACAGCTAGCTCGACTAGATGGACAACAAGTAAAGGGGCTGATTGCTGATATACCTAAATATAGCCACCCAATGATATCACGTCACATCATCAAGGCTAGGAACAGTCCGATGAATAAAAGCCCACTGGGTGACCAACCGACCCAAAACCATGGGTTAAGTTATATAAGAAAATTATCCACCATGTGGGTACAAATCTCATTCCTAATATGCCGCAATCGATTATCATCACACTCCTATAAGGAAACTACATCCCCACAAGGAGCACTCACGATTCCGATTAACTAAGGATCACTTTCACAAAAAGATTCCTTTGGGGAATCTCCTACCATGAATAGAAGACTCAATAAACGGGATTATCTACCACCGCCTCTATCTACAGTCTATTCTCTATATATACTTAGGTATAACCCACAACAGATCTTATCTCGACTTCTAGTGTTTTATCTGCTACTAAAGAAACTTAACTTAAGTATCGGAGAATCCCCCGCCGGAAAAAACCATTGTACATCTCATGTATAATGTATAAATGTGGTTTAATGGGCTACTGGTTTCAAAAACCAGTATTCTAGCCCATAGCTCAAAACAACCATACCTTCACTTAAGCCTAGGGGTGTCAATAAAGCCCGGTTGGCCCGAACCCGCCCTGAGCCCAGGCCCGGGCCAGGGCCCGACCCTGATTTTTCAACGCTGAGGGCGGGTTTGGGTTTAGTTATAGTTTGACCCTGGCAGGGTCAGGTCAGGTCAGGGTTTAGATCCGGAGCCTAGCCAGGCCCGGCCCGACCCGACCCGACCCAGTATTAATTATAAATATATATATATATATATATATATATATATATATATATATATATATATATATATATATATATATATATATATATATATTATATACTTAATATAAATATTTTCTTAACAAAAAAAAACAGAAAGAGAATCGTAGAGAGATAACTACTAGCTTTGTCATCATCATGAAGTGAGAACCCATAAAAAGAGTAGATCATCTACTATTTTGTTTAGGGCCATAAAAAGAGTCACTGACATGATTGTTATTTAGTTGTAGCCCCAATAAGCTTCCAGGCCTATTAAGGGGATACCATTACAATTGTAGAGAGAGAGTCTATACACACGCCGTTTTTTTCAACATATTTATTAGCTGTCCCACAGGTTGAGATCCTATGTTACAAAAACATGGTCTAATGAGACACGTGGACGGTGCCATAAATCAGGACCAACCCGACCCGGTCCGACCCTGGCAGGGTCGGGTCAGGGTTGAGAGTTTCTTGACCCTGGTAGGGTTGGGTCAGGGTTAAGGCCTCTAGGGTCGGGTCAGGGTTTAGGGCAGGCCCGGCCCAACCCGACCCATTGACCCAACTAAGTTGCAATGAGCTCCTTCAATGTTCAGTAATCCAAAGTCCAACCTCCAATTACCAAATCTCACTTTGTCATATTATTTCCTAATATATGATTAAGATATTTCCTAATATAAGATTAAGATTAAGGAGAACGGAAAGTCATGAGGAGAGCACCTCTGACTCTTCAATCCATATCTTTTCATGGGTTTCGGCTACTTTCACCACATCAAATTGAAGAAACATTGATGGTTTCACTGTTGATTTAGATCTCAACATACTCCAAGAATAACAATCTATATTAGGAAAGAAACAGAAGAAACTAATTAAAAATAATTCATAACACAATTTCAAATTCCAATAAGAAAATATCTTTTTCCATATCTGTACTACAGAAACCAGTGTTGCAATAGAAAGATCTGAAAAGGGGAGAGAAGCATCAAAGCAGAGGATTTTCAGACAATAACATCAATTCTCTTGGTGACAGTGGAACTTCTATTAGTTGGTTGTTGCAGAAAATCAGTTCCCACCTTCAAATCATCACTGAACTCACAAGGGTTGTCTTCATCTATAGTCCCAATCACCTTACAGCACTTCCTGCTCTGCACTTTGGTACCCATGGCTTGAGACTGCCTCTGCTGCCTGAGTTGCAGGATTTCCATCTCTACATTCTTCACCAGTTCACTCTTAGAACTAATCACAATCTTAGAGCCAACTATATTCAAAGTATTGGATTCGGAGTTACCTCTCACCAGATTTCGAAGGTTATTGGCACTGCTAGAAGGAAAAGTCCTGAAGGGTACAGAGGAGAAGTAGGCAGGAGGTACGCCCATGTCGTCACCATGGCCGGCCAAATCGGAGCAGCTATACATGAATCTGATATATTGGTTCCTGGCCTTACCAAGGAACCTTATGGGTGCTTTGATCCAGTGGCCTATCTTGCTTTGATTGCTTGATTTGTTAGTCATTTCTCACTTGCAGGTGAGTGGAAAACAGAGACTGATGAAACTGAGAAATCTGTTTTTGAGAGAAGAATATGGGCAATGGAGAATTAGAAATTTCAGAAGAAATAATGTTTGTAGAGATAAGAGACAACTGAGGATATTAATGTGGTTTTTGCATGATGGGTTTCTAGAAAGAGAGACAAAGAGAAATGGTAAGAGGGAGGGAGCAAGAACTTACAGGGGCTGCTCTGCAGAATTTATTGTGTATGGGCGTTAGTGGGTTCAGGGCTTCCTTTGTAGTCACAGAGAGAGAGAGAGACTCATTGGGCCGATTATTTTTGAGGTTTGCGTGGAAAGTGGGGAAGAGCACGTAGGTTACGGTTTAGGCGTCAATGGAAGGTAACCATTAATTGGATAGAGATAAGACTACTTGGTCTGGAAAGTGATAGCACCTGACGTAATAGGGACGATGTTCTCTGCCCGGGAGCGCAGACATATGGGGCGGGATGAGAAGGTCATTTTGGTCATTGGGGGTAGTGCGATCATTTTGCCTATCCCATGTGTTTTTGGTTGCATCCTACACCCCCGGTGGCCAGTGCAGAGAAAAATTTTCCTAAGAATATAGGTTCTTTGTGCAAGTGGATAGGGAAGCGCACCAATATGGTGTAATGGAATGGCTTCATATGTAGAAGGGCAGCAAGGTCATTTAAAAGAGAGTGAAAGGGGAGTGGTGCTAGTATCCTATTGGCTAGTGGCTAAGAGAACCTTTTTCCAATAATTTTGTAAGGAAAGAGAACGTTACTTGGTCGTGTGCTGTGTGCGGCCCCAGTGCCAAGATACAGTGCTGCTTGAAATGACCATCGTGCTCTCTGGGATTTTTGCCTTTTCATGGGGGTATGGCGGAACTTTTGTGCGACTGTGTGTCTAGGCGCAAGGGCTGCGTGCCGCACAGAACTAGGTAGCGTTCTTTCTCCCAAATTCTTATGTACAAGTTTCCCATGATGCCAAAAGAGGAAATCACACCAATGAAAAGGTAGGAGACGGGTTTGTTAGGGCCAACAATTTATCTAAGGAGAGAGAGTGTTGTGTGCATAGCTAGCAAAAACGTCGTTTTAAACGTGCTCTTTTTTTCTACCGTTTTAAACGAGTTTTGTTGTTTGTTTTTCAAACATACGAGAAAAAATAGCAAACAACAAACATTCTTGTTTTAAACGCGTTTAAAACACGCTTCTATTCTTTTGGTGTTTTTATGCAATATTGTTTGTTGTTTGCACTCGTTCGATTAACTAACCATATCTCTCTCTCTTTGGAGCTCTGATCGATCTGATTCTTTCGTTGGCGTAAAGATGACTCGAAGGGTTATAGTTCTCATGATATCACTTTCAACTCAAGGTCAATGCACAGAGCCCAAAATCGAGCTATAAACTGATGCACCTACTGAAAAGGGTTTTTAGAGCGAAGACTCCCAACTCCAACTGAACATGCATCACTCTATGAGTGTTTTGGTTGTGTTGACAACAATGATCAACACCATAGCCAAGCCACATTGTTCAAGACTTTAGACATTATGATGTACGAATTAGGAACTGAAATTGGATGATATTAGATGACATGTTTTGGAAGTTACAATGGGTTGTGTAATATATATGGATTAATTTTTTATATTACAATTTATATGAGAATAGCGCCCTTTTTTTTTTGAGAATAGCGTCCTTTTTTTTTTTTTTTTTAAATATAGATGTTTAAAAACTGTATCGTCTGTTTTCCATTTTTTTGGCCATTTGTTTGTATTTTTTTTAATCATTTAAGACCCTTATTGTCAATTTCTGTTTTTATATTTTTGCCGTTCCAGCTTTTGCTGGCTATGGTCGTGTGTGAGTCCCATAACTCATTATGTGAGAGAGCCAGGAAAGGAATCTCCACTCTGGCATCATGAGGATCTTTTTTCTTTATTATTTTACTACTTAATGTAATAAATTAATAATTCTATGTGTATCAAATTGTTGGAAACATATATATAGAACATTATATTTTATGGAAGAGTGAAAAAGCATGCCAAATAAAAAAGGCCTCTTAGTTGGTCCACCTAATTGTATCACTTGAAAGGATGATATAATAATTTCAAATATTGGTGGATGAATAGTCAACACTAGTCAAATGCTAATTATTAAAAAAATTAATAAATAATTATATTCAAATTCAACCATATACAACCTTCATGTATTGGCATTTGGAGCAAGTTTTCCTTCACCATGTGATTTTTTTTTTGGTAAACCATGCGATGAAGGTTCCCTATATCATCATTTTTTTTTTGATAAACCACTACATCATCTTAAGGTTCACAAATCACTATAGGGTTTTAGTATATGTTTTAAAATATACTCCTGATGGATACACATCTGAAGTCCCGCGGTAAATAGATTTCCATTCAGTGTGCTTCAAGGAAAACTTGGTCCCAAGTATTTTATCTTGCATTTTACTTTTAATAATTGTTTTAAAATTTTGACTTTTAATACATTTGATTATAAAAGGAAAACTGTTGATATATATTCGAAGCTTTTTCTTGCCATGCAATCAACTCCATGAAGCATAAACATGGAAGGAGGAGGGCCTCAGTCCTACTTCTTTGGATTGCCTTTATTTGCTATACATTACAGATGTTCCCATGTGGGTCACCAAAGCCCTTTTCCTGTTACAAAGTTTATAATTAAGAGAATACCTATTTGTGCATAGGCCTAGCATGATTTCAAGTATTAAATCTTTGGAGAAGAATCCTAAATGTCTTGTGATTCAATAGACTATGTTTATATGTTCTTGACTAATTAACCTGTTCTCTATATAGATTAATGGCTTCAATTGGTTTGGTTTCGATTTGATTTAGGATATCATATATATAAATTGAAATCAAATAATTTTTAGAACTTCAAACTGAAATCGAACCGAATTGGTTCGGTTGCATTCAATTCTTATTCAATTTCATTTGGGGTTATATACCAGAGTTTTTAAGCTTCCAAATGGGCTATACCACTTTATTTAACAGATGATGTTACAATTTTCATTATATATTCCTATGATTCTTATATTGAACAAGAAGTTTTTAATAATTTAAGGTATAGGTTGGTGGAGAAAGTGATGAAGGCAGGCTTGTCTGGCAAGACCTCAACCAATAGAGGCATGGGAAAGGGAACAAATGCTATTGGTGGGTTGGAGTGCACATGATCCATTCCCCTATGATTGGAAGTTTGATTAATTTGGAGATTTTATGAACAACGTATGGACTTTTTAATTAGATGTATATGATTATAAATGTTCTCACGTTTTGAATGTACTATTAAACATATATAATTATCAAAAAAATAATAATATATATTAACTTAAGCCTAACATCATTCGGATTAGGATAAATTTTAGGACTTTTTAATATATACCCTAGTTTCTCAATATTTAGTGGAAGCATTTAGGATCTGTGGGACAGTAGGATTTCAAAAAATTCCCACTTGGGTTTAAATTTTTTGGGGATTAGGATTAGTTGTTCCATCTTTGTCAAAATTTGGATTTTTTTGGATTTGCTCAAGGACTTCAAAGTTCAAGTGGATTCAATGTCAAAAGGACCAAATTGAAGAGTCACATGAGAGAGAGAGAGAGAGGGGCAAGTGCTTGGATGCTAGCTAGGTCTCTTAGAAAAAGGGGTAAGACGAAGTCAGACTTGAAAGAGAGAGAGAAAGAGAGAGAATTTGTTCGTTTCATTTGACTCAGGAGACCTGGAAAGCTAATTCCCAGTTAGGGAGCTAAGACCAGGTCTCACGCGGTGGCAGACAACATGTCAATTCTAATTGGGAAAGCTAAAAAATGACTGATCATGCAAAAATATATCTTGGAGATATTGCCACTGTAACTATCAACTACAAGAGATATGTAGCCATTATATGTGTCTGTCGTGGGGTGTGTGTAAGAGTATCAAAAACTAAATAGAAATCAAACATCGAATCTGAAACTGAGTCGAACTGAATCTAGATGTGGAGAATTCACTTGAGATTCTTATTTATTTATTAATATTTTTAGTTCTTTTAAGGTGTTGTGAGCATTTTATTTATAAAAATGAAAACAGAATAACTCAGTTCTTGGTTGAGTTTCAGATCACACCATCAAGGCATGGAATTGAATCGAATAACACCCTTAGGTGTGTGTGTGTGTGCCTATTTTTGGCACAAATGTGAATCAGGAGAGTCGCTCCTTTGACCTCTTGGAGCATGTGTTCCAACTGACAAGCCACAAATCAACCGACCGGGACGTTGTTCACTCATGAGTTGGTAAGGTATGATATGTTGGATCTTTATTGTCTCCATTTATCTGTCCCTCCATTTCCTCCATTTTATCTTATAGGGGGGGCAAAATTGACCACCCTGCCTTGTCCAAATTGCAAGTAATAAGAAAAATAGATATTCCAGTCCAACAGATATATTAAGTTGCATTATTGCAATCATCAGGTTGCGGGTTCAAAATATGAAAATAACCTCTTCACAAAACAGAAGTAATGTTGCATACATTTGCCCCTCGCAGATCCTGCAATAGCACGAGCATTGTGCACTAGGATCCTCTTTTATATATCTTCTGTCTCGAAAGTTCCCAACATCTACGATGGTGGCACGCCATGCAGCTCACTGGACCATCCAATTGAAACCATTTTTCAAATCATTGTTCTATGAGAATCATATATATTTTTGTTATGTGATATGAGAATCATATTTGATCAGTCATGAAATCAAAAAAAAATATATGATAGCTACAGATTATTTGCTCAAGTCAATTTTAGTCGAATTGATCTTTTGAGTAGACTCCATTCAACAAATTGGGGTTCTTGTCCATTCTACAAGTCCATAACCCCAGAGGTTGTCAACAACCTTCAATGAGTTTATAATTGGGAACAAGAGCAAGAGCAACCAAAGGTTAGGGTCCACATCAGGCATCAGCTTTTTATCATAATTTTTTTTTAATTTTTAGGCAGTTACACATTTTCTCGACTTCCCCATCGAACGTGAGAACCTTGGTTAAAGATCAACTCTTGTGACAGTCTATGCCGACATATGATATTTTTTGTGATGAATTTCGCTATCTTTACAGAGGTAAGTTTGACATAAAATTATAACTCTATCCACTTGATGAAGTAATCAATGTTTTCAATGTTTAAAAGGCCATTGATTCATATTATAAAATGGAAGGAAATATTGACTTGAAAACTCACAATAGGTAGCCCATGATCAGCTTAGCATCTCTTTTTAATCTCATCTTCGCATGTTGCTTCTATATAAATTATCCTTCTTATTATTTATATAACGAGGTCAATAGGTTAGGTTCAGAATTGGTCCACATAAATCTTAGACTTTGGAACATAGTGAAATTATCTAGTTTAATTAGTTAGGTTTGGTTCAGAATATGTGAAATACCCTAACCCTAGTTTCTATACGTAATTGGTTTGATCTAGATCGACCAATCTGATCCTATTTCTCAAACCCTAGGACAACCCTCATGGACGAAATTTTGCTGCACCCCGGGTTTGTAGGAACTTTCTTGTTATTTGGGCTCGCAGTCAAAGAAATGGAATAATTCACTTCCAGCCTAGGTATTTGGTTGCCAGCCCGGGTAGCAGCCAAAGAAATTAATTTTTAACTTCTATGAAAGCCCAAGCATATATTAGTGATGTAATTGGCATTCCACGTGTTTTAAATTTAATTATTTAACCCAAGTCCACTTTTTTTATGTTTACAACTGGTTAGGGAAAAAGATCTCTACTTATGGTGTTTCCTATGCCCTCTAACAAGGCACCGCAAGATGACACCTCTGCCCCTGGATAGATACCCAGACATGTTCATCTATTGGCCCAAACGCTTGTGTAGAGACCATGCGACCAAATAGAAATTTCTTGCCCTAATTGTACTAACTTTTTCCTGTGCAAATTAAATATAAATAGGGCTGAAATGATGATGGAGTAATCCATTAAACATATAATTATGATTAGTTGTAATTAACTTGATTTATTTTCTTCTTCCATTCTTCTTTGGCTTTTATATGTGTGAGAATTGAAGGGTTGTTTGTTAGTTAGATGGCGGTCAATTTGATTTACTAAATTAAAAGAGGTAACTATCTTTTCAAGATTGCACCTCTGCACAACTTATTGGAGATTCTTACAAAATTTAAGGGGGTAATAATCAGCAAATTTATGCATCATATATACCTATAAAATTAGACCGAATTTCCCTTCACCCATGTGAATGAAATTCTATTCATCAAGGGGTGCAAGGGAGTGAGAATGGATATTTGGAGGGTATTTTGGAACATATAAAAATCCTAGGATGATGGGTGATCCGTCCTCTATGGGTGGAGGAAAACTGTCCTTGAATTTTTACATGTTCAAGTTATTTTAACGGTTAGATCTGATTTTAAAAAAAAGGATATAAATGATAAAAGAATTAACTTGTATCTTTTACCATAGGTGAAAAAAAATGAAAATTTTCCTTTTGAGCAGCAAGTAGTGACACCCGACTATAAAAGGAATTAATTCCTCAACAATTCACACCGTGAATTACAAGCAGGGAAGGTCAACAAAAGCTCACACCGTGGGTTACACGCATGGAAGGTCAAGACAACCAATGAACATAATAGGGTGCATGTTATATGTCCGGGAACCCATCTAGGCGTAGGCTGCGCCTAGAAACAAGGGGCGGGACATAGCTAGGGTTTGGGTCATCTAGGGGGCGGGCTAGTCATTTCACCCACCCCCATGTGTCTAGGCTTACTACGCCCCTGTTGCGTTAAGAAATCGTCGAGCGGTCCTGCGAGTGTCGTTACCTGCAACTGGACCAAGGGGTCAACAGAGAGAACCGGTGTGGTTCCAGCCTAGGGCTCTCCGATGCCAAAGTTAGATCTCCTGAGCAAATAGATGAATAGTGATTATTCAATATGAGTTCAGATGTCCCCTATGGAGTTGTGTACCTTGCCTTTTATAGTAGTGTATGGTGGTGTAGAGTCCCAGTTTGATGGTGATTGTGTCGTTGAGTGGATAGAGGCCCTGGGTAACGGGGCTCTATCCTGATTGGTCATCTCCCCGTGGGAGGGAGTGTCCTGGTGGTATCAAGATCCTTGTTGGATAGATACCCGCGTGTGGTGATAACGTTATTGGTGCTTGAATTCGTCTGGGTGACGTGACTTCTAAGCGGTGGCCTAGAGTCCTGGTGGTGACATGAGTCTGCAGTGACACGATTGGGTCATAGACGAGTGGCCCTGGTGTCCGTGTACATCACGTCCATGTCCACGATGCCGCGCCTGGGTGAGAGGTCGTGCCTGGGTGCAGGCTGCGCCTGGGTGAGGCCACGCCTGGGTGCAGGCCGCGCCTGGGTGAGGCTGCGCTTGGGTGCTGGCCGTGCCCGGGTGGGACCCCCGGTTCGTTCTCCTTGGTTCTGAGGTGGGTCGCCCTGTGACATGTGGCGGTCGTTGATTGGTCTGTGAATCTTGGATGTATCATTTGCCCCCCACTCTCTTGAGATAGGATGTCCAAGAGAGTAGATGTCTTTACATAGTGAGGGGTCCACTGCGAATAAACTTTCTTTGCAGGGCTTGCCTGTAAATCCATTAATGAGGTAGGAGAGGTTGGGGGTTCAAACCTTTCCTCCTACACTTTTTCTTCTTTTATTTTTTTGTAGATATATGTTCCTGTTGCGTCAAGAAATTGTCGAGCGGTCCTGCGAGTGCCGTCACCTGCAAGTGGACCAAGGGGTCAACAGAGAGAACCGGTGTGGTTCCGGCCTAGGGCTCTCCGATGCCAAAGTTAGATCTCCTGGCGCAAATAGATGAATAGTGATTATTCAGTATGAGTTTACCTGTCCCTTGATGGGGTTGTGTACCTTGCCTTTTATAGTAGCGTATGGCGGTGTGGAGAGTCCCAGTTTGATGGCGATTGTCCCGTTGAGTGGATAGAGGCCCTGGGTAACGGGGCTCTATCCTGATTGATCATCTCCCCGCGGGAGGGAGTGTCCTAGTGGTATCAAGACCCTTGGTGGATAAATACCCGCGTGTGGTGATAACGTCCTTGGTGCTTGAATCCGTCTGGGTGACGTGACCTCTAAGCGGCGGTCTAGAGTCCTGGTGGTGACATGAGTCTTAGCGATACGATCGGGTCATAGATGGGTAGCCCCTACCTCACGTGCCCACGATGCTATGCCTAGGTGAGGCCGCACCTGGATGTGTGGCCACGCCTAGGTGAGGCTGCGCTCGAGTGGTGGCCGCGCCTGGGTGAGGCCGCGCCCCGATTGTGTGGCCCCGCCCGAGGGGTGGCCGCGCCCGAGGGCCGGCTACACCTGGGTGAGGTCGCGCCCTGATGTGTGGCCGCGCCTAGGTGAGGCTCGGCCCGAGTGGTGGCCGCGCCTGGGTGAGGCCGCGCCCAGGTGCTGGGACCCCGGTTCGTTCCCCTTGGCTATGGAGCGGGTCGTCTGTGACACGTGGCGATCGTTGATTGGCCCGGTGAATATTGGATGTATCATTTGCCCCCCACTCTCTTGGGATAGGATGTCCAAGAGAGGAGATGCCTTTACATAGTAAGGGGTCCGCTGCGAATAGACTTTCCTTGTGGGGTTTGCCTGTAAATCCACTAATGAGGTAGGAGAGGTTGGGGGTTCAAACCTTTCCTCCTACACTTTTTCTTCTTTTGTTTTTTGAAGGTATATGTTCCTTCCTCTCACTTTCTCTTCTTTCACTTCTCATTTCTCTTTCTTACTTTTTGTCTCCCCTTTTGCTGTCCTTTAATTCCCCCTTTGCATTCCCCTTTTTGTCTTTTGTCCTCTCTTTGGTGCCCACCATGTGCTTGTTTTTGGGTCACCTCCACTAGTATCCACTTTGCTTGATTTTGGGTCCTTGTGTTTGGTTTGTGTTCTCTTGGTGCCTTGGTTTGCTTGGAAGGCTTGGGTGGTGCTTGGCTAGAGTGCCTTGCCTTTTGTGATCTCTATCCCTTGATTGTGCCTCGTGGTGTGGCCACGTCATCGCCGTGTGCCTGTCTTTCCACGTGGTCGCCTTTTTTCTGAGGTAAATCAATCCCCTTTCTTTCTTTTTCTCTTTTTTTTTTTTTTTTTTTTTTTGTAGGACGGCGCCTCGGTGAGGCCGCGCCTGCGGGTGTGGCCGCGCCTGGGTGGCCGTGCATGTGGGTGTGGCCGCGTAGGGTTGGCCACGCCTGGGGTGGCCGCACTGGGGTGGCCGCGCTTGGGGTGGCCACGCCTGGGTGTGGTCGCGCCTTGCGAGTGTGGCCTCCTAGCTGGCCGCGCCTGGGTGGCCGCGCCTGGGTGTGGCCGCGCTTTGGTGTGGCCGCGCCTTGCGGGTGTGGCCGCGCCTGGGTATGGCCCGCGCCTTGCCGGTGACGCCGCGCCTATGGTGGCCACGGCATGGGTGTGATGGACCCTCGCTCTTCTTCCCTTTTCTTCCTCTTGTATGTGATGGATCTGCTGTTTATATTTTGCAGGTGGCATTCCTTTCATTTTTCTTGCCTTAGGGGAGATTGCTTTCTCGAGTAAGTAGTTCATTCCCCTCTTGTCCTTCATGTAGTTCCCGGGTGACCTTGGCCCTACTTCAGTCGGGGTTGGATCTTCAGAGGAGCGTTCCCCCAGATCGCCTTCTTCTGTGGGTACTCCCTCCTCTATACCCTCCCCTAGTGATACTGATGGAGGAGTGGGACCTTCTAGTGTCTCCGGTCCCAGTAGGGATCGTCAGCCCTCTGGGGCGGCATCCTCAGCCGCTGGTCCTGCTGATAGGTTAGGCCCTGTTGCTAGCATCTTGTCACCTTCTGACTTGGTCTCCCTCCGTGAGGAGTTCCATATTCCCGCCGAGGTCATGTTGCGTGCTCCTGGGCCTGGCGAGTATGCCTTCTCTCATCGTGTGGGTGAGATCTGTCTCTACCATTCATTTTTTCTCCAGGGCCTTCGCCTTCCTATCCCTCGCTTTGTCGAGTTAGTGTTAGAGCATTGGCACCTCACCCCTTGGCAGGTGTTGCCCAACTCTTGGAGGGTGATCTTGGGTTTCTATGTCTTCTTCGCCCGCCTGGGGCGTGCCGCCACTGTTCCCCTTTTCTCCCACTTTTATCTGTTGAAGAAGGGGAACCATGGATGCTATCACTTTGCTCGCCGCGTGCTCAAGGGGCCCTATGCCTCTGTGGAGCTTCTCACGGGGATCACTAGTCACGTGAAGTATTGGAGGGATCGCTTCTTTTTTGCCACGGTCCCCCGATGCCCATTACGGACTGTTAGGGAAGTTATTGACCTCAAGAGGGTCAATCAGGGGCTTGAGCTGAGTGATTTTAAGGGTGACTCCCTCAAGCTGTGCCTGGGTCGCGATCCATTCCACGTCCAGGAGTTGGACTCGGAGGCCTTCCTGTCTCTTTGGAAGTTGAGTCCTGGTAAGAGCATTGTCTTTTGTACTTGATTGGCATGTTGGTATTTGAATGTATATGTCATCTGATTGGTTAGGCGGTCTATGCAGTGGATACGCGTCCGGATTTCAGTTTGCTCCGTGGCAATCTGCGGAGGAAGGCCGCCTCTCAGGGTGGTCCATCTGCTGGAGGGACCGATGTTAGTGGCACTTCTGCGCCTGTGGTTGTTGGAGCGAAGCGAAAGGGTGGACCAGGACATGCCCGCGTGATGAGCTCTGGTGTGCGTGTCCTCCTTCCCCGTACTTCTCCTGATGATGATGGCGTTTCTGGCTCTGTGCCTCTGCCTCCCTCTGTCGGTCCTTCCGGATCTTCTGTATTGCCCCTTTCCAAGGGAAAAGGTGTGAGTTCCTCTGGCGGTACTGCCACTGATCTTCCCACGCTGGGTGAGTCCCTGGTGATCACCTTGGACGTGCCGGAGGGCTCGACTTTGGCCGAAGCCGACTTGTCGTGGGAGTGGGTGGATAGGGGCAGGCTCCCTACCGCGAGGATGGCCTTGCAGAGGCTTAGAGATGCTTGTCTGGCTCAGACCCTCTACCATGATATGGCCTCGGTGAGTTATCCCTTTTTTGTCTCGTCATGTTCATTGCTCCCTTTATTTTTAGATTGTTTGACCGCCTGCCATGTTGATTGTAGGTCCATCACCTTATTGCTGAGGCGGTGCTTCGATTGGAGGGTCATGCTTCTCGTGAGGTGCAGATACAGCGCACCCTGCGTGACATGGAGAGGGAGCTCCAGGGACAGATTGATGCCTGTGAGAGGGCTGAGGCCGACGCATAGAGGGTGTCGGGGGAGCTTGCGGTGGCATCCGGGAAGCTCCTGGAGGTGTCTGAGGAGCTGCGTGCGACCTCTGCTGGTGCGGCCGAGAGCTCGGCTAGGGTTCTTGCCTTGGAGGAGGAGCTTCATTCATTGAGGGGAAGGCATGAGGCGGAGCCGGCATCTCGCAGTGAGCGAGCCGTGGCTGAGTTCCGGCATCCCCTGCGTTCTCGATCTTTATCGTGCACGCCTTCACCCGCCTATGAGGGAGGGGTCCGGACTTAGCCGCTTGTGTCCTGGAGGTGACCCCGATTATGACTTCTCTTTTGGGGTTCTCCGAGTTTGCTGCGGCGCTTTTGGGTGTAGCTGTGGTGGAGAGAGTTCCGGTGTCAGAGGTGGAGGCTATCTTGCCTGAGGGGGGTGCTGCTGTGCATCCTCTTGAGGTGGACATGATGTCTCCTGTTGGGTCAGAGATGACCCACCACACTCTGTGATCCCTTGACCCTACGGCCGTACCGATCCTGTAGACGTCTCAACCTTTTTCCTTTTTTGAACTTGAGTTTGTAACTACTATGACTTTTCTATGTGATCGCTTTTGATTTTCTTTGACTGCATTGTCTCCTGGTGATTGTTTGCGCGTTGGTACTCTCTGACCCTTGATAGTCATGGGATTTTGGTAGTGGCGTCGTGCCTTAGTGATCCTCGGACCTTGGTTGGTTACCGCCTTAGGCGTAGAGCCTCAGTGTTGGCATATCGCCTTAGGCATGAAGCCTCGATGTTGGAATGTCGCCTTAGGCATAAAGCCTCAGTGTTGGCATGTCGCCTTAGGCATAAAGCCTCGATGTTGGCATGCTGTCTTAGGCATAAAGCCTCGATGTTTGGCATGTTGCCTTAGGCATAAAGCCTCAGTGTTGGCATGTCGCCTTAGGCATAAAGCCTCAGGCATGTCGCCTTAGGCATAAAGCCTCAGGCATGTCGCTTTAGGCATGAAGCCTCGATATTGGCATGTTGCCTTAGGCATAAAGCCTCAGTGTTGGCATATCGCCTTAGACATGAAGCCTCGATGTTGGCATGTCGCCTTAGGCATAAAGCCTCAGTGTTGGCATGTCGCCTTAGGCATGAAGCCTCAGTGTTGGCATGTCGCCTTAGGCATAAAGCCTCAGTGTTGGCATATCGCTTTAGGCATGAAGCCTCGATGTTGGCATATCGCCTTAGGCATAAAGCCTCGATGTTGGCATATTGCCTTAGGCATAAAGCCTCAGTGTTGGCATATCGCCTTAGGCATGAGGCCTCAGTGTTGGCATGTCCCCTTAGGCATGAAGCCTCAGTGTTGGCATGTCGCCTTAGGCATGAAGCCTCAGTGTTGGCATGTCGCCTTAATGTAGTGGCAGTGATTCGATTGAGTGGTAGAAGAAGACAAATATTCTTGCAACATCTCTTTATTTTGAATGAAATTCACATTGACCTTGAAATAGTGATGTCGTCTCATCGCTACTCCCATCACCTCGCTTCATTATCACTACCACTACTCTTGCTGTGATTCTACTGGTAGTACTTCTTCAGATGTTCTGAGTTCCAGGTACGGTCTACCTTCTTGCCCCCTGGAGTCTTCAAGCGGTAAGTCCCTGGGCGTATCTGCTTGGAGACTATGTAGGGTCCTTCCCAGTTGGGTGACAGCTTCCCTACCTTCTGTGGTCGTGATGCACTTGCCCTCCGTAATACTAAATCTCCCTGGTGGAATAGCCTTTCCTTGACCTTGGCATTATAGTACCTGGCGAAGACGTTGTCGGTAGGCGACGCTCCTTAGTAGTGCTTTCTGCGGACCTCATCTATAAAGTCTAGGTTCGCCCGCAGTCCGTCGACATAGGTACGTTCATTGAAGTGCAGAACCCTATGGGACATGGCGCAGATCTCTACTGGCGCCAATGCTTCAGTGCCATATGCTAGGCGGAATGGGCTCTCTCCTGTGGGCGTCCGTACTGTAGTTCGGTATGCCCACAGGACGCTTGGTAGCTCTTCTATCCACTTGCCTTTGGCTCCTTCTAGCCTTTTCTTGACTCCTTCCAGTAGCGTTCTGTTGGTGACCTCCACCTGACCATTGGCCTATGGGTATGCTACCGACACAGGCCGATAGTCGATGTTGTAGCTGTGACAGAATGCTTGGAATTTGGGGTTGTTGAATTGTTTTCCATTGTCTAAGACGAGGATCCGTGGTACCCCAAACCTGTAGATGACGTCATCGCGGACGAACTTCTCCATCTCTGTCTTTGTTATCTTGGCCAAGGGTTTAGCTTCGACCCACTTGGTGAAGTAGTCGATCACGACGACCGGTACTTTCTGCTTCCCGGTCTTTGTGGTGAAGTTGCCTAAGATGTCTAGTCCCCACATGGCAAAAGGTATGGGGTTGAGGATTGATGTCACTTGGTGGCAAGTAGATGGGGTACGGGGGCGAACAACTGACATTGCTCGCACTTCTTGGCATATTGGATGGCCTCCTCTTGCATTCGTGGCCAGTATAGTCCCTGGCGGAGGATTTTGTAGGCTAGGGTTCGTCCCCCATGTGGCTTCCACATATCCCCTCATGGACTTCGGCTAGGGCGTACTCTGCCCCCTTGGGTCCTAGGCACCGGAGTAGTGGTGTTGTTGCCCCCCGCTTGTACAGTACCCCATCTAGGACGGTGTACTTTGCAGCTCTCATCCTGATCTTCCTTGCCTCGGCCTTGTCTTCTGGTAAGACCTCGTTCTAGAGGTAGTTGAGTAGAGGGTCCATCTAGCTAGGTCCCTCCTCGACCTCGTTAACCTGATTTTCCTTGTACGTTGGCTCATGCAGGATCTCAACATAGACTGCGCTAGCCAAATTTCGGAGTTCCTCATTGGCTAGCCTGGATAGGGCGTCAGCGGCGACATTCTCATCCCTGGGAACTCGAACCATCTCAAACTTCATGAAACCCTCGATCAACACTTGAGCACGTGCTAGGTATGATGCCATCCTCTCATCTTTCGCCTCATACTCTCCATTCACTTGATTCACCACGAGCTGGGAGTCGCTCCGGGTGGATTGGTGTGTGACTTGGATGGCTTTGGCCACCTGGAGTCCAGCTAGTAATGCCTCGTACTCTGCTTCATTATTGGATGCTTGGAAGGTGAATCAGAGAGCATATTGGATACGAAATCCCTCGGGGCTGGTTAATATGAGACACGCGCCGCTTCCTGCCACATTGCTCGACCCGTCCACGAACATGTCCCACGATCCATGATCCTTCTCTTCGGGCTCCCCTGTTTCTGACTCGATCTTAGACAGGGTACACTCTGCAATGAAATCTGCAAGAGCCTGGCCTTTGATGGCTGTCCTTGGTTGTAACCTGATGTCATGCTCACTTAACTCCACCGCCCATGCTATCAATCGCCCGGAGACGCCCCAATTGTGCAAGATCTTCTTCAGTGGGTAGGTCTCAGTGAGGACTATGATGGTATGGGCTTGGAAGTATGGTCGTAGCTTCCTGGCTGCTGTTACCAATGCATAGGCTACCTTCTCGATCCTAGTGTACCGGGTCTCTGCCTCGATCAGGACATGGCTGACGTAATAGATGGGCCTCTGGACCTTGTCTTCTTCCTTCAGCAGTACTACGCTGACCGCGACAGGGGTGGCGGCCAGGTAGAGCTGTAACTCTTCATTGGGTTCTGGTCGCCCAAGCAATGGTGGGCTCTCTAGGTACTCCTTCAATTCTCCGAACGCCTTCTGGCACTCTTCCGTCCATGTGAAATCTTTAGGGCTTCGGAGGTTCTTCAATGTTTTGAAGAATGGTAAGCACTTATCACCTGATCGTGACACGAACCTGGGAAGGGCGGCGACCCTTCCATTCAACCTCTGCACTTCCCTGACCGTTCGAGGAGGTGCCATTTCTTGGATGGCCTTGATCTTGGATGGGTTGGCTTCTATTCCACGGATTGAAACCATGAACCCCAGAAATTTTCCTGACGTTACGCCGAAGGCGTACTTTGCAGGGTTTAGCTTCATCTGGTTCCTCCTCAGTACTGCAAATGCCTCCTCTAGGTCGGTCAGGTGTTGGTTGGCGTGGATGCTTTTCACGAGCATGTCATCCACATATACCTCCATATTGCGCCCGATCTGCTCCTCGAACATCTTGTTAACCATCCTCTGATAGGTGGCCCCTGTATTCTTTAACCCGAACGGCATGACGTGGTAGCAGTAGTTCTCTTTGTCCGTCCGGAATGCGGTATAAGACTCATCATCCTCATACATGAGGATTTGGTTGTATCTGGAGTAGGCGTCCATGAAACTCAGCATCTCATGGCCGGTGGTGGCGTCGATCAGTAGGTTGATCGTGGGCAGTGGGTACTCATCTTTTGGGCATGCCTTGTTCAGGTCGGTATAGTCGACACACATCCTCCACTTCCCATTTGGCTTTAGTACCATGACCACGTTGGCGAGCCAGGTTGGGAACTTCTCCTTTCTGATGAACCCTGATCGGCTTAACTTCTCGACCTCCTCCTTAATTGCTGCTTGTCGGTCGAGGGCGAAGTTACGCCGCTTCTGTTAAACGGGCTTCCTGGTTGGGTCGACATGTAGTCGGTGTTCCGCTATGGAACGTGGTATTCCTGGCATGTCAGAGGTCGACCATGCGAAGACATCTATGTTCGCTTGGAGGAGGTGTCCAAGCCCTTCTTTCTGTTCCTTGTTTAGCAGCGAGCCAACCTGAACGACCTTGGAGGGGTCGTCCTGGCTGAGGGGCCAGGGGATGAGGTCTTCCACTGGCCTTCCCCTTCTCTCTGTCAGTTCATCTCTCTGGTCACTGACCATGTTCTCTAGGCAGAGTGCCATTCCATGGCTGTTGCCATTGTTCTTTTTCATGAAGGTGGCATAGCACTCCCTCGCTTTCTTCTGATCTCCTCGGACTTTGTCTACCCCATTCTCGGTAGGGAACTTCATCTTTAGGTGAAGTGGCGATATGACTCCTCTAAGGGCTGTCAGTGATGGTCACCCTAAGAGGCCGTTGAAGGACACCACGGACCTGACTACCATGAAATTCATCATGATGGTTACTTGTTGAGGGTGTACCCCGAAGGTGATGAGTAGTTCTATGGTACCTCTGATGGAGGCGGTGGCACCTGAGAATCCATGGAGATAAGTGGGCTCTAGTTTGAGCTGGTCGTCCCCGAACCCGAACTGTCGATAGGCGTCCAAGGAGAGTACGTCAACAGACGCCCCTGTGTCTATCAGTACCCTGTGTATAGGCCAATTGGCTACCTCTACCTGTACTACCAGGGCATCTTCATGCGGGAAGTTTAGTCCTTCTAGGTCTTCATCCGAGAAGGAGATCACCGCCTCGGTCCTGGCTATCTTGCTGGGCTTCTCTGCCACTCCCACGAACCTGGCATGAGCTTTAGCTTTTTTGGTGGACTCTTGCCCCGGTCCTCCGAGTATGGTGAGGATAGGAGGTCCCTTGGTGCCACTAGGTTCTGGTGCATCTCTCCGCTCTTCTGGGCGGTCTCTCTCTCGATCTGTTCTTCTTTCTTCTCGTCTCGGTTCCACTCTATCTCCGTCGCGACCTCTATCTCCTTGGCCTGAGCGGTTGTCACGTCTCCCCTTCACATACTTGTTCAAGCTTCCTGCTCTTACCAGTTGTTCTATCTCTTTCTTCAATTGATAGCACTACTCTATGTCGTGCCCATTCTCTTTGTGGAAGAGGTAATATTTGTTAGGGTTCCGCTTCTCTGGTCCTGCTAGCATGGGTCGTGGCCAATGGAGTAGGTCACGGTCTTGGATCTGCATGAGTATCTGGGTCCTGGTGGTGTTCAGTGGTGTGAACTCGGGGGTGCTTGCCCTCTCACTCCTCTATGGGTGGCGGTCTGTCCTCCTAGATGGGCGGTCGCTCTTCTCTTGTCGGCGCTCTGTCCTCGACCTCTTACCCTCTTTGCGGTCATTAAGTGCTGACCTCTTGTTGTCTTGTGGCTTGGCCTCGATTATTTTTGTTCTAGCTTGTAGTACCTCGGCCATATTTGCAAACTCGTTACACCGCTCCAAGAGCTCTTGCATAGTCCTGGTCTCATGACGTGCCAGGTCCTTGATCAGGTCCAGGTCCCTAATACCTCCTGCTAGGGCTGCATGCTGTGTCTGGTCATCCAAGTCTCGAACCTCCAGGGACTCTTTGGTGAACCTGGTAACGTATTCCCTGAGAGATTCCCCAGGATTCTGTACCACGTTCAGTAGATCGACGGTGGTCTTCTTCTGCTTGACGCTGCTTTGGAAGTGGGTGACGAACTGTTCACATAGCTCTGCGAACGAGCCTATAGATCTCGGTCGTAGCCTGGAGAACCATAATGTGGCTGCTCCCTTGAGGGATGCCGGGAATGCTCGACAGGAGACCACGTCCGACCCCCCATACAGCGTCATCATGCCATTAAAGTAGTTGATGTGGTCATTGGGGTCAGTGGTACCACTATAGAGTTCAAAGGTGGGTAGTCGAAACCTGGAAGGTAGTGTGGCTGACATGATCTCTACCGAGAAGAGGTGTTGTCCAGGTATGGAATGCGTCTCGCCTTTGGTCT
The DNA here is from genome assembly GCF_018873765.1 of Telopea speciosissima. Lineage (NCBI taxonomy): Eukaryota > Viridiplantae > Streptophyta > Magnoliopsida > Proteales > Proteaceae > Telopea > Telopea speciosissima. Next base: position 67,748,071 of record NC_057920.1, on the reverse strand, counting down.
GCTTCTTTAACCCTTTCAGCTTCTCATCCAGGTCGCGGAGTCTTTGATCGAGCTCCTCGTCCCGTGTCTGCCCCCCACACCTGGTCGAACGTTCGCTGCAACCCCGTTCACGCTCTCTCCTGGATGTCCCCTCCCGCCTTGAGTATTGGCAGGATGGGGAATGGTCACGCCGTGATGAACCCTGTCGTGAAGGTGAGGGGCTTTCTTCTCTGTAGGTCCAGCTTCATCGTGGTATGTGACCTTCTTCCAGTCGTCCGTCGAACACAGACCTCCGGACCGATCTCTGCTGGCTAGACACCCTCGCCCTGGGTGTTGGCGTCCTCCCCCGTTCTGACCATGGCGAGAGGTCTCTTGTTCTCCTGGGATACTGAGAAGGCTCCCCCCACTGCGGAGTGGGGGTTGCCTGTCGCGCTAGTCTCTCTGATCTCACGCCCTTGGGAGATGATCTCCTAGGGTTTGGCTCTTGTCGAGGTACGGACTCCACCCTTGCTGATGGTGAAGTCCTTCGACGGTGAGACGTCGCACGCTGCGTCAAGTATTCTCGAAAGAGTCATTGTTCATCGAGGATCTGTCGTTGCAGGTCGTTGATCTGACCCACAGTAGCTGGAGCATTGGGGTCAGGTATCACCTCTACCCTCGCATCATCGGCCTCGTCATTGTTGGGCTCGTCGACCATGAACTGGTCATTAAGGGGGATCTCTTCCTCCAGAGGGACATGGTCCTGGTCGTTGGCTCTGCGAGAGTACTCTGGGAGTGGTGATCCATTCCTTACTCCATTGTTGGTGGTGGTAGTCTTCCTTCGTGCCATTGAATGAATATGGAAGCGAGCTAGTAGCTGTAATGGCTAGCATCGTTCCCACAGACGACGCCAATCTGTTGCGTCATGAAATCATCGAGCGGTCCTGCGAGTGCCGTCACCTGCAAGTGGACCAAGAGGTCAACAGAGAGAATCGGTGTGGCTCCGGCCTAGGGCTCTCCGATGCCAAAGTTAGATCTCCTGTCGCAAATAGATGAATAGTAATTATTCAGTATGAGTTTAGCTGTCCCTTGATGGGTTTGTGTACCTTGCCTTTTATAGTAGTGTATGGCGGTGTGGAGAGTCCCAGTTTGATGGCGATTGTCCCGTTGAGTGGATAGAGGCCCTGGGTAACGGGGCTCTATCCTGATTGATCATCTCCCCGCGGGAGGGAGTATCCTAGTGGTATCAAGACCCTTGGTGGATAGATACCCGCGTGTGGTGATAACGTCCTTGGTGCTTGAATCCGTCTGGGTAACGTGACCTCTAAGCGGCGGTCTAGAGTCCTAGTGGTGACATGAGTCTTAGCGATACGATCGGGTCATAGATGGGTAGCCCCCACCTCACGTGCCCACGATGTTGTGCCTGGGTGTAGGCCACGCCTGGATGTGTGGTCGTGCCTAGGTGAGGCCGCGCCCCCGTTGTGTGGCCACGCCCGAGGGGTGGCCGCGCCTAGGTGAGGCAGCGCCCTGATGTGTGGCCGCGCCTAGGTGAGGCCGTGCCCGAGTGGTGGCCGCGCCTGGGTGAGGCCGCGCCTGGGTGAGGCCGTGCCTAGGTGAGGCCGTGCCTGGGTGCTGGCCGCGCCCGGGTGCTGGGACCCTGGTTTGTTCCCCTTGGCTATGGAGCGGGTCGTCTGTGACACATGGCGGTCGTTGATTGGCCCGGTGAATATTGGATGTATCAGTTCCTCTCCTTCACTTTCTCTTCTTTCACTTCTCATTTCTCTTTCTTACTTTTTGTCTCCCATTTTGCTCTTCTTTAATTTCCCCTTTGCATTCCACTTGTTGTCTTTTGTCCTCTTTTTTGGTGCCCACCGTGTGCTTGTCTTTAGGTCACCTAGACTAGTATCCATTTTGCTTGATTTTGGGTCCTTGTGTTTGCTTTGTGCTCACTTTGTGCCTTGTTTGCTTGGAAGGCTTGAGTGCCTTGCCTCTAGTGGTCTCTGTCACTTGATCGTGCCCGTGGGGTGGACGAGTCATCATGTGTTTGCCTCCCCGTGCTGTCGCCTTCCCCCTGAGGTGAGTTCAACCCCTTCTCTTTCTTTTTCTTTTCTTCTTCTTCTTTTTTTTTTTTTTTTTTTTTTTTTTTTATATGGAGGGCTACGCCTAGGTGGGGCCGCGCTTGTGGGGAATGAGGCCGTGCCTGTGGGCACCAAGGCCGCGCCTGGGTTGCCGCTCTTGGGGGGTATGAGGCCGCGCCTGGGTCACCGCGCCTATGGGGCATAAGGCCGCACCTGGGTGGCCGCGCCTGCGGGCGTGGGGCCGCCTGGTCGTCGCACCTGTGTGAGGCCGCGCCTGAGTGGCCTTCGCCTGCGGGTGTGAGGCCGCGCCTATGGTGGCCGCGGCATGGGTGTGATGGACCCTCATGCTTCTTCACTTTTCTTCTTCTTGTCTGTGATGGATCTGCTGTTTATACTTTGCAGGTGGCCTTCATCTCATTTTTCTTGCTAGCTTCTCGTTTGGGAGATCACTTTCTCGAGTACATAGTCCATTCCTCTCTTGTCGTTCATGTCGTTTCTGGGTGACCTTGGCCCTGCTTCAGTCGGGGTTGGATCTTCAGAGGAGTATTCCCCAGGATCGCCTTCTTCTGTGGGTACTCCATCCTCTATACCCTCCCCCAGTGCTATTGATGGAGGTGTGGGACCTTCTAGTGTCTCTGGTCCCAGTAGGGATCGTAGGCCCTTTGGGGCGGCGTCCTCAGTCGTCGGTCCTGCTGATAGGTTGGGCCATGTTGTCAGCATCTTGTCACCTTCTGACTTGGTCTCCCTCCGTGAGGAGTTTCATATTCCCGCTGAGGTCATGTTGCATATTCCTGGACCTGGCGAGTATGCCTTCTCTCACCGTGCGGATGAGATCTGTCTCTACCGTTCCTTTTTTCTCCAGGGCCTTCGCCTTCCTATCCCTCGCTTTGTCGAGTTGGTGTTAGAGCATTGGCACCTCACCCCTGAGCAAGTGTTGCCCAATTCTTGGAGGGTGATCTTGGGTTTCTATGTCTTTTTTGCCCGCCTAGGGCGTGCCGCCACTGTTCCCCTATTCTCCCACTTTTATCTGTTGAAGAAAGGGAATCATGGATGTTATCACTTTGCTCGCCGCGTGCTCAAGGAGCCCTATGCCTCTGTGGAGCTTCTCACGGGGATCACTAACAATGTGAAGTATTGGAGGGATTGCTTCCTTTTTGCCACGATCCCCCGATGCCCACTACGGACTGCTAGGGAAGTTATTGACCTCAAGAGGGTCAATCAGGGGCTTTAGCTGAGTGATTTTGAGGGTGACTCCCTTAAGCTGTGCCTGGGTCGCGATCCGTTCCATGTCCAGGAGTTGGACTCGGAGGCCTTCCTGTCCCTCTGGAAGTTGAGTCCTGGTAAGAGCACTGTCTTTTGTACTTGATTGGCAAGTTTGTATTTGAATATATATGTCATCTGACTGGTTGGGCGGTCTATGCAGTGGATATGCGTCCAGACTTCAGTTTGCTCCGTGGCAATCTACGGAGGAAGGCCGCTTCTCAAAGTGGTCCATCTGCTGGAGTGACCGATGTTGGTGGTGCTTCTGTGCTTGTGGCTGTTGGAGCAAAGCAAAAGGGTGGTCTAGGATATGCCCACGTGATGAGCTCTGGTCTGCGTGTCCTCCTTCCCCGTACTTCTCCTGATGATGATGGCGTTTCGGGCTCTGTGCCTCTGCCTCCCTCTGTCGCCCCTTCTGGGTCTTCTGCATTGACCCTCTCCAAGGGGAAAGGGGTGAGTTCCTCTAGTGGTATTGGCACTGATCTTCCCGCGCTGGATGAGTCCCTGGTGATCACCTTGGGGGTACCGGAGGGCTCAACCTTGGCTGGAGCCGGAGTGTCGCGGGAGTGGGTGGACAGGGGTAGGCTCCCTACCGCGAGGGTTGCCTTGCAGAGGCTTAACGATGCTTATCTGGCCCAGACTCTCTACTATGATATGGCTTCGGTGAGTTATCCCTTTTTTGTCTCGTCATGTTCGTTGCTCCATTTATTCTTAGAGTGTTTTATCGCTTGCCATGTTGATTGTAGGTCCATCACCGTGTTGCTGAGGCGGTGCTTCGATTAGAGAGTCACGCTTCTCGTGAGGTACAGATACAGCGCACCCTGCGTGATGTGGAGAGGGAGCTCCAGGGACAGATCGATGCCCGTGAGAGGGCTGAGGCAGACGCACAGAGGGCGTCGGGGGAGCTCGCGGTGGCGTCCGAGAAGCTCCTGGAGGTGTCTGAGGAGCTTCGTGTGACCTCTGCTGGTGCGGCCGAGAGCTCGGCTAGGGTTCTTGCCTTGGAGGAGGAGCTTCATTCGTTGAGGGGGAGACATGAGGCGGAGCTGCCATCTGCAAGCTTCAAGCTGTGGCTGAGTTCCAGGCGTCCTCAGCGTTCTCGGTGCTGTATCAGGAGAAGCTTCAGCCTGCCTATGAGGGAGGGGTTCGGGACTTAGCCGCTTGTGTCCTGGAGGTGACCCCCAGTTATGACTTCTCTGTCTTGGGGTTCTTTGAGTTTGCTACGGCGCTTCCTGGTGTAGCGGTGGTGGAGACCGTTTCAGTGTCAGAGGTGGAGGCTGCCCTGCCTGAGGGGGGTGCGGCTACGCATCTTCTTGAGGTGGACATGATGTCTCCTGCTGGGTCGGAGGTTACCCACCCCTCTGTGGTCCCTTGACCCTACGGTCGTACTGATCTCGTAGACGTCTTGACCTTTTTTCTTTTTGAACTTGAGTTGTAACTATTGTGACTTCTCTATGTGATCGATGTTGCTTTTCTTTGATTACATTGTCTCTTGGTGGTTGTTTGCGTGTTGATGCCCTATGACCCTTGATAGTCATGGGATTTTGGTAGTGGCGTTGCGCCTTGGTGGTCATCGGACCTTGGTGGCTTAACGCCTTAGGCGTAGAGCCTCAATGGTGGCATGATGCCTTAGGCATAAAGCCTCGGTGGTGGCATGACGCCTTAGGCATAGAGCCTCAATGGTGGCATAACACCTTAGGCATAAAGCCTCGATGGTGGCATGACGCCTTAGGCATAAAAACCTGGATGGTGGCATGACGCCTTAGGCATGAAGCCTCAGTGGTGGCATGACACCTTAGGCATGAAGCCTCAGTGGTGGCATGTTGCCTTAGGCATGAAGCCTCAGTGGTGACATGACGTCTTAGGCATGAAGCTTCAGTGGTGGCATGTTGCCTTAGGCATAAAGCCTCGATGGTGGCATGTTGCCTTAGGCATGGAGCCTCAATGGTGGCTTGACGCCTTAGGCATGAAGCCTCAGTGGTGGCATGTTGCCTTAGGCATAAAGCCTCGATGGTGGCATGACGCCTTAGGCATAAAGCCTCAGTGGTGGCATGACGCCTTAGGCATAGAGCCTCAGTGGTGGCATGTTGCCTTAGGCATAAAGCCTCAGTGGTGGCATGTTGCCTTAGGCATAAAGCCTCCGTGGTGGCTTGACGCCTTAGTGTAGTGGCAGTGATTCGATTGAGTGGTAGAAGAAGACAAGTATTCCTGAAACACCTTTTTATTTTGAATGAAAATTTTTAACTTGCCCTTGAAACAGTGATGTCGTCTACCGCTACTGCTGCTACTACTACTGCTGTTACCACTACCACTACTGCTACTATTGATGGAGCTGTTTGCTTCTACTGGTAATACTTCTTCAGGTGTTCTGAGTTCCAGGTACGGTCTACCTTCTTGCCCCTTGGAGTCTTCAAGCGGTAGGTCCCTGGACGTATCTGCTTGGAGACTATGTAGGGTCCTTCCCAGTTGGCTAATAGCTTCCCTGCCTTTTCTGGACTCCTTCTAGTAGTGTTCTGTTGGTGACCTCCACCTGACCATTGGCTTGTGGGTATGCTACCGATACAGGCCGATATTCGATGTTGTAGCTGTGACAAAATACTTGGAATTTGGGGTTGTTGAATTGTTTACCGTTGTCTGAGACGAGGATCTGTGGTACCCCAAACCTATAGATGACGTCGTCGCGAATGAACTTCTCCATCTCTGTCTCTGTTATCTTAGCCAAGGGTTTAGCTTCGACCTACTTGGTGAAGTGGTCAATCGCGACGACCAGGTACTTTCTGTTTCCCGGTGCTGTGGTGAAGTTGCCTAAGATGTCCAGTCCCCACATGGCAAAAGGTATGGGGTTGAGGATTGATGTCAGCTTGGTGGCCGGTAGATGGGGTACTAGGGCGAACAACTGACATTGCTCGCACTTTTTGGCATATTGGATGGCCTCCTCTTGCATTCGTGGCCAGTATAGTCCCTGGCGGAGGATTTTGTAGGCTAGGGCTCGTCCCCCCATGTGGCTTCCACATATCCCCTCATGGACTTCGGCTAGGGCGTACTTTGCCCCCCTTGGGTCCTAGGCACCGGAGTAGTGGTGCTGTTGCCCCCCACTTGTACAGTACCCCATTTAGGACGGTGTACTTTACAGCTCTCATCCTGATCTTCCTTGCCTCGGCCTTGTCTTCTGGTAAGACGTCGTTCTGGAGGTAGTTGAGTAGAGGGTCCATCCAGCCAGGTCCCTCCTCGATTTCGTTAACCTGCTTTTCCTTGTACGTTGGCTCATACAGGATCTCAACATAGACTGCGCTAGCCAAATTTTGGAGTTCCTCATTGGCTAGCCTGGATAGGGCATCGGCGACGACATTCTCGTCCCTAGGGACTCGAACCATCTCGAACTTCATGAAACCCTCGATCAATGCTTGAGCACGTGCTAGGTATGATGCCATTCTATCATCTTTCGCCTCATACTCTCCATTCACCTGATTCACCATAAGCTAGGAGTCGCTCTGGGTGGATAGGTGTGTGACTTGGATGTCTCTAGCCACCCGGAGTCCAGCTAGTAGTGCTTCATATTCTGGTTCATTATTGGATGCTTGGAAGGTGAATCGGAGAGCATATTGGATACGAAATCCTTCGGGGCTGGTTAATATGAGGCCAGCGCCGCTTCTTGTCGCGTTACTCGACCCATCCACGAATATGTCCCACGATCCGTGATCCTTCTCCTCGGGCTCCCCTATCTCTGATTCGATCTCAGATAGGGTACATTCTACAATAAATCTGCAAGAGCCCGGCCTTCGATGGCTATCCTTGGTTGGAATTTGATGTCATGCTCACTTAACTCCACCGCCCACACTGTTAATCGTCCGGAGACGTCTGGCTTATGAAGCATCTTCAGGTTTGTGAGGACCGTGATGGTATGGGCTTGGAAGTATGGTCGTAGCTTCCTGGCTGCGATTACCAAGGCATAGGCTACCTTCTCGATCCTAGTGTACCTGGTCTTTGCATCGATCAGAACATGGCTGACGTAGTAGATAGGCCTTTGGACTTTATCTTCTTCCTTCAGTAGTACTGCGCTGACCGCGATAGGGGTGGCGGCCAGGTAGAGCTGCAACTCCTCGTTAGGTTCTGGTCGCCCAAGCAGTGGTGGGCTCTCTAGGTACTCCTTCAATTCTTCGAACGCCTTCTGGCACTCTTCTGTCCATGTGAAATCTTTAGGGCTTCGGAGGTTCTTCAATATTTTGAAGAATGGTAAGCACTTATCACCTGATCGTGACACAAACCTGGAAAGGGCAGCGACCCTTCGATTTAACCTCTGCACTTCCCTGACCGTCCGAGGAGGTGCCATCTCTTGGATGGCCTTGATCTTGGATGGGTTGGCTTCTATTCCACGTACTGAGACCATGAACCCCAGGAATTTTCCTGACGTTACACCGAAGGCACACTTTACAGGGTTTAGCTTCATCTGGTTCCTCCTCAGTACTGCGAATGCTTCCTCTAAGTCGGTCAGGTGTTGGTTGGCGTGGATGCTTTTCACAAGCACGTCATCCACATATACCTCCATGTTGTGCCCGATCTGCTCCTCGAACATCTTGTTGACCCTCCTCTGATAGGTGGCCCCCGTATTCTTTAACCCGAACGGCATGACGTTGTAGCAGTAGTTCTCTTTGTCCGTTCGGAATGCGGTGTAGGACTCATCACCCTCATGCATAAGGATTTGGTTGTACTCGGAGTAGGCATCCATAAAACTCAGCATCTCATGGCCGACGGTGGCGTCAATCAGTAGGTCGATCCTGGGCAGTGGGTACTCATCTTTTGGGCATGCCTTGTTCAGGTCGGTGTAGTCGACACACATCCTCCACTTCCCACTTGGCTTTGGTACCATGACCACGTTTGCGAGCCAGGTTGGGAACTTCTCCTTTCTGATGAACCCTGATTGGCTTAACTTCTCGACCTCTTCCTTGATTGCTGCTTGTCGATCGAGGGCAAAGTTACGCCGCTTCTGTTGAATGGGCTTCCTGGTTGGGTCGACATGTAGTCGATGCTCCGCTATGGAACGTGGTATTCCCGGCATGTCGGAGGTTGACCATGCAAAGACATCCATGTTCACTTGGAGGAGGTGTCCAAGCCCTTCTTTCTGTTCCTTGCTTAGTAGCGAGCCGACCTGAACGACCTTGGAGGGATCATCCCGGCTGAGGGGCCATGGGATGAGGTCTTCCACTGGTCTTCCCCTTCTCTCTGTCAATTCATCTCTCTGGTCACTGACCAGGTTCTCTAGGCAGAGTGCCATTCCACAGGTGTTACCATTGTTCTTTTTCATGAAGGTGGCATAACACTCCCTTGCTTTCTTCTGTTCTCCTTGGACTTCGCCTACCCCATTCTCAGTGGGGAACTTCATCTTTAGGTGGAGTGGCGATATGACTCCTCTAAGGGCTGTCAGAGATGGTCGCCCTAGGAGGCCATTGAAGGACACCACGGACTTGACTACCATGAAATTCACCATGATGGTTACTTGTCGAGGGTGTACCCCGAAGGTGACGGGTAGTTCTATGGTACCTCTAATGGAGGCGGTGGCACCTGAGAATCCATGGAGATAAGTGGGCTCTGGTTTGAGCTGATCGTACCCAAACCCGAACTGTCGATAGGTGTCCAAGGAGAGTACATCAACAGATGCCCCTGTCTATCAATACCCTGTGTACAGGTCGGTTGGCTACCTCCACCTATACTACCAAGGCATCTTCATGTGGAAAGTTTAGTCCTTCCAGGTCTTCATTCGAGAAGGAGATCACGGCCTGGGTCTTGGCTATCTTGCTTGGCTTCTCTACCACTCCTACGAACTTTGCATGAGCTTTAGCTTTTCTGGTGAACTCTTACCCTGGTCCTCCAAGTATGGTGAGGATAGGAGGTCCCTTGGTGCCACTAGGTTCTGTTGCATCTCTCCGCTCTTCTGGGCGGTCTCTCTCTCGATCTGTTCTTCTTTCTTCTCGTCTTGGTTCCACTCTGTCTCCATCGCGACCTCTGTCTCCTTGGCCTGAGCGGTTGTCATGTCTCCCCTTCACATACTTGTTCAAGCTTCCTACTCTTACAAGTTGTTCTATCTCTCTCTTCAATTGATAGCACTCCTTTGTGTCGTGCCCATTTTCTTTGTGGAAGAGACAATACTTGTTAGAGTTTTGCTTCTCTGGTCCTGCTAGCATGGGTCGTGGCCAATGGAGTAGGTCACGGTCTTGTATCTGCATGAGTATCTAGGACCTGGTGGTGTTTAGTGGTGTGAACTCAGGGGTTCTTGCCCTCTCACTTCTCTCTGGGTGACGGTTTGTCCTCCCAGATGGGCGGTCGTCCTTCTCTTATCGACGCTCTGTCCTCGACCTCTTACCTTCTTTGCAGTCATCAAGTGCTGACCTCTTGTTGTCTTGTGGCTTGGCCTCGATTATCTTCGTTCTAGCTTGTAGTACCTCGTCCATATTTGCAAACTCGTTGCACCGCTCCAGGACCTCTTTCATAGTCCTGGTCTCATGACGTGCCAGGTCCTTGATCAAGTCCAGGTCCCTGATACCTCCTGCTAGGGCTGCATGTTGTGTCTGGTCGTCCAAGTCTCGAACCTCCAGGGATTCCTTGGTGAACCTGGTAATGTACTCCCTCAGAGATTCCCTAGGATTTTGTACCACGTTCAGTAGATTGACGATGGTCTTCTTCTGCTTGACACTGCTTTGGAAGCGGGTGACAAACTATTCGCATAGCTCTGCGAACGAGCATATAGATCTCGATCGTAGCCTGGAGAACCATGATGTGGCTGCTCCTTTGAGGGATGCAAGGAATGCTCGACAGGAGACCACGTCCGACCCACCATATAACGTCATCATGCCATTAAAGTAGTTGATATGGTCATTAGGGTCAGTGGTACTACTGTAAAGTTCAAAGGTGGGTAGTCAAAACCTGGAAGGTAGCGTGGCTGACATGATCTCTGCCGAGAATGGGTGTTGTCCAGGTATGGAATGTGTCTCGCCTTTGGTCTGCTTCTTCAACCCTTCCAGCTTCTCATCCAGGTCGCAGAGTCTTCGATTGAGCTCCTCGTCCCATATCTGTCCCTCACGTCTGGCCGGACATTCACTGCGACCCCGTTCACGCTCTCTCCTGGATGTCCCCTCCCGCCTTAAGTGTTGGCGGGATGGTGAATGTTCACGCCGTGATGAACCCTGTCGTGAAGGTGAAGGGCTTTCCTCTCTGTAGGTCCGGCTTCGTCATGGTATGTGACCTTCTTCAAGTCGTCCATCAAACATAGACCTCCGGACCGATCTCTGCAGGCTTGACAACCTCGCCCTGGGGGTTGGCGTCCTCCCACGTTCTGACCGTGGCTAGAGGTCTCTTATTCTCCTGGGATGCTGGGAAGGCTCCCCCCGCTGCGGAGTGGGGGTTGCCCGTTGCGCAAGTCTCTTTGATCTCACGCCTTTGGGAGATGATCTCCTAGGGTTCGGCTCTTGTCGAGGTACGGACTCCACCCTTGCTGATGACGAAGTCCTTCGACGGTGAGACGTCGCACGCTGTGTCAAGTATTCTCGAAAGAGTCTTTGTTCATCAAGGATTTATCATTGCAGGTCGTTGATCTGACCCACGGTGGCTGGAGCATTGGAGTCAGGTATCACCTCCACCACCACATCGTCTACCTCGTCATTGTTGGGCTCGTCGACCACAAACTGGTCATTAAGGGGGATCTCTTCCTCCAGAGGGACATGGTCCTGGTCGTTGGCTCTGCGGCGAGAGCACTCTGGGGGTGGTGATCCATTCCTTGCTCCGTTGTTGGTGGTGGTAGTCTTCCTTCGTGCCATTGAATGAATATGGAAGCGAGCTAGTAGCTATAATGGCTAGCGTTGTTCCCACAGACGGTGCCAATCTGTTACGTCAAGAAATCGTCGAGCAGTCCTGCGAGTGCCATCACCTGCAACTGGACCAAGGGGTCAACAGAGAGAACCGGTGTGGTTCCAGCCTAGGGCTCTCCGATGCCAAAGTTAGATCTCCTGAGCAAATAGATGAATAGTGATTATTCAATATGAGTTCAGATGTCCCCTATGGGGTTGTGTACCTTGCCTTTTATAGTAGTGTATGGAGGTGTAGAGAGTCCCAGTTTGATGGTGATTGTGCCGTTGAGTGGATAGAGGCCCTGGGTAATGGGGCTCTATCCTGATTGGCCATCTCCCCGCGGGAGGGAGTGTCCTGGTGGTATCAAGATCCTTGTTGGATAGATACCCGCGTGTGGTGATAACGTTATTGGTGCTTGAATCCATCTGGGTGACGTGACTTCTAAGCGGTGGCCTAGAGTCCTGGTGGTGACATGAGTCTACAGTGACACGATTGGGTCATAGACGAGTGGCCCCGGTGTCCGTGTACATCACGTCCGTGTCCACGATGCCACGCCTGGGTGCAGGCCCGCCTGGGTGAGAGGTCGTGCCTGGGTGCAGGCTGCACCTGGGTGAGGCCGCGCCTGGGTGAGGCCACGCCTGGGTGCAGGCCGCGCCTGGGTGTTGGCCGCGCCCGGGTGGGACCCCCGGTTCATTCTCCTTGGTTCTGAGGCTGGTCGCCCTGTGACATGTGGCGGCCGCTAATTGGTCCATGAATCTTAGATGTATCACCCTCAATGCAGAGAACTTTATCCCAACATAATATTAGCAGTTCTTGAATTTAATATTCGATCGTTTGAACAATGACCCTTGTTATGAATCTAGTTTCAACCTTATCCATGCATACTAAAATATTGAGAAACTAGATCCCTTGAAACCTATAGAAAGGCATTAAGAAAGGAGGTTCCTTGTGGTAATTGATAGTCAATTGAGAACTTCCAGGTTGCAGACCTCTAATAAATTCGCATTATACAAGGTAAGGAAATATTTTAACTTAAGAAGATCTTCGCATGTTGTTTCTATATTATTATCCTTCTTAGTAATTAAGTTTGGTTTAGATTGATCCACATCGAAGGGTCTTAACATATCTTTTTAGGTGATGAAGTTTCCCTTCATCCATCTTGTAAAGAGAATTGTTTTTAAACCATAACAAGATTTTTGGATTGGTCTACGGGAAGAGTAGTTTCAAACATGTATAACACGAGATAAGAGTTTACAATTGAACTCAATGTTTAATAGTCTAATCAAAAAGTCACATCACTTGAGTGACAAAAAACTTTTTCATCTCTTGTTTGTTTTTTCATGTCATCTACGTTCTTTCCATATTATCGATCTTAGTAACGGGGTCAATAGGTTAGGTTCGGAATTGATCAACGTGAATCTTGACTTGAAACCTATAAAGGATTTTTAAAAAGAACAATGCTAAGGGGGTCACCCTCATACTGCAACCACACTTGATCACCTTGAATTCAAGATCAGGGTAGTAATTTATAGGGGAAATTGCCTAGATCTACTAGATACGAGAATAAATTACCAAACAAGAAGGATTGACTTTGTTTTACACTTATTTTTCTTGAAAACGTATTAAATCTGTAAATATTGTTTTAATCTAATAAATTTAGGAAATTAAATCAGGTTAAGGGGTGGCTAAAAATGGTTTCAAACCCTAATCCATTAGGACCCAAAGATACCATAATTTGAATTATGGGGTACTAGCTCTAGTGGACTTACAGTTTTATGTTTTATCTTCGATATGTAATTCACTAACTTGGGACGATAAGCTAAGGTTTCATCTGGCCATGTTTCATCTCTGATATGTAATTCACTAACAAGGGGGAGAGGTGTCTTTTCATATAGAGAAGAAAGAGATAGACTCATGGGAGGGCTAGCGTAGGCCACACTCCCAGACACAAGTTTTTTCATATAGAGAAGAGAGAGATAGACACATAGATTCCTAGCTAGACCTGGGTTGGGACTCAATCTTAGTTTTATAGTCAATAAGACCCATAAAGATTGAGGACCAGCCCATGGTGGATGGTGAAACCCTAAACCAAACATCTTGCCCGAACCAAGGTTCAAAACCCTACTCCTTGTCTGGAGAACATATCATGCTTGAAATCAAACAAAGCAAATAGGGGTCACCAAATCGTATGAGAGAGCCCATGCGATTGTGGTCTTGAACCAGTTCTTCTTGGGCCTGAATATTAGAGTCCATGTTACCTTGAGTTGGGACAGTTTAACAGCATGGAAAATGATACAATTAGGGGTGCAAGTTTGGCCCTGACGGCCTGAGCCCGCCTTAATCCTGAACAGGGCCTGGGTTGAGATACCTTGGCCCTAAGGGCAGGTTAGGGTTGGGAATTTCCAGCCCTGAGTCAAGGTCAGGTCGGATGCCTCAGGCTAAGCCGGCCCCATCCAAGGTGCAACCCGACCTTGTCTTCTGCTTCCTGTTCTCAGCCTAGTCAGCCCATGCATCTCCCTTTCCCAGCCTGACCAGCCCATTCATCTCCCTTCCCCTCCTGATTAGGGCCAATCAGGGTCAGCCAGCCCGACTCTGAGGGCGGGTCAGGGTTGGATTTTTTTGGTCCTGAATCAGGATCGGATCGAGCCTGGGCCCAACTAAGGGGACTCAGGGTTGGGCTAAGGTTTTAAAAGGCCCAGCCCAACCTGACCTGACCCTTTTGCAGCCCTATGATACATGTACACTATATAATGTTGGTATGAAAAATGGATAGAATATCGTTCAAGAGACCTTTAGTTCAGTCTTAAGTTCAAGTTCAACATCGGCCCGGGTTGGGAATTGGGGATAAATAATTATTCTCTCGATTTGAATATTGAAAACCATGCCACCTAGGACTGGTTTCAAAGGCATATATGAAGCACAAGACTCCATTATCAGCTCCATTTCTGGCATCCTTCTGTCAACTTCCCCCTTAGATTGTCAACACATGACATGTTTAAATCCTACGGTCAGATTTGAGTTATGACATTTATCCATCCAACCCTAACCTACCCCGAATTACCCATTCTCTCTCTCTCTCTACTACAACTCTTGGAAACAACGACAACTCTCGCCATTAAAAACAATGTTGAGAAGAGATTCGACTTTAATGTTGTTTCAGAGAGAGAGAGAGAGAGAGAGAATGGGTAACTCCGATTAGGTTAGGATTGGATGGGTGAATGCCATAACTCAAATATGACCGTAGGATTTAAGCATGCCATATGTTGACAATCTAAGGGGAAAATTGACAGAAATGGAGGATGTCAAAAATAGACCCGATAAAAATCCATCCCCCAAGTGTTGGCGGGCTCATAAACCTCAGCCGTAAAAATTGGATCGTACGAGTTTGGACTGATGGCCAACGATTTTCTATCCTACCAACCGGGTTCCCAAAACATCTAGGAATGAGCGCTGATCATATCCTTGTACGAGTACCGTCCAAGGCCCTTCAGGGCCAGTTACATGGAATCCACTGTGGGCCTTCATCCATGTGAGTGGCCCTGGAGGGCCTTCGACGATCAGGGCGATCCGGATCGGATCGGCTCCAATTCCCGATTACTAAAACCTTGCCAGGGGTTTAAAAAAGATTTAAAATGAATTAAAAAGGCGAATTTTGATGAAAATAAGGGTATCTCCATTTGTGACTGTTGTTGCGTAAATAGCTTCAATCCTTTCTGAAATCCATTGGATTTCATCGAGGCTAAGGTTCCAGACTTCGCTGAGGATGAAGACGAATAAGCCTTGCTCCGCACTAGGGACACCTTTGGGAAGCCGCAACTTGCAACTTTAGCTTGTAACCCTGGAGTCTCGCCTGCCTCCACCCTTGACGCTTGAGTTTCTCGTTCTTTCAGGTAAATACTTCATTCGTTCCAGTTAAGATTTATTTACTTTTGTTTATCTTCTTTTTTTATTAGCTCTGAGAAGAAGGCTTCTTTATTCTTTCCATTT
The DNA here is from genome assembly GCF_018873765.1 of Telopea speciosissima. NCBI lineage: Eukaryota > Viridiplantae > Streptophyta > Magnoliopsida > Proteales > Proteaceae > Telopea > Telopea speciosissima. The sequence continues at coordinate 67,732,952 of NC_057920.1, read as the reverse complement.
ACGGTTTATTTAATTTTGTATCTGTCAATTTTCTGATTTCATTTGATGTTAAATCGTTTAGTCTCTTAGCTTGTACTCTTTCTTTGTTTTCAATGAATCATATGGTTAATCTTAGATTTGTTTCATTCTATTGTAAATTATGCCATTGGTTTAACAGTATTATGTATACTAATTCTTGTTTTGTGCTAGGTAAGTCTTATTTCTCTCTTTATTTAAGTTTGTTGTGTTTTATTTATTTTGTAAATTAATATGTTGTCTGATGTGTTTTAGTTAATAATGTCTATTATTTGATTAAAATGCTAAATAAATAATAAGATTGGTTTGACCGGGTGGACTGAGTTGCCTCACACCTTCCTTGGTCCACACCCTCACTTGAACCTGATCTAACGTTCAGGCTGGTTTGAATGGAGTCATATGTTTAAGACATTATAAGAGAGAGAGAGAGAGAGAGAGAGAGAGAGAGAGAGAGTTTAATGGTTTGTTTGATAATATTTTCCTATTTCCATTTGCAAATCAGGATAACTGTTGCTAGTTCTTTTTTTTTTTTCCCCTCCTGTTTTCATTGTTATTTGAAATTGCGTTTGATAACTATAACTTGAATATTGATTCCTTGAAAACCCACCCCAACGCCCAACACAAGGATTATTCGTCCTCAATTTAAGCCCACCTTGGCCTCTAATCTTAAGTTGGGATCTCAAAGCTCAAACTTGACCCATTTGGGCTCAACACAGGCCGAGACTGGCTCAAAGCCTAGGAGAGGGAGAGAGTCCTGTATTTCATTGTTATTTAATAACATGTTTGATAACCATAACTTGAATATTGATTCCTTGAAAACCCACCCCAGCACAACACGAGGATTATTCATCCTCAATTTAAGCTCACCTTGGCCTAATCCTAATTTGGGATCTCAAAGTTCAAACTTAACCGATTTGGGCTCAGCACAGCCCGAGAATGGCCTAAACCCTAGGAGGGCTTTGAAGTGAAATGACATAATTTTCCTTCTATTTCCCCATTTGCTACATTGTGTAACTTAAATCTTTAGGATAAAAATAAAGAAACTCTGTTGAAAACCTATTTTTCTGTTTTCAAAAGCAAGCCCCTTTTTTTATTTCTAAAAACAATAACCGAAGACAATTTTTCAAAGCAAAGGTATTATCAAACATGTTCTTTTGTGACAAACATTGTTCCATTTTTCCAAACCAAAAAAAAAAAAATTTTTGAAATGTTATCAAATGACGTCCTTTTTGTGACAAACATTCTATTATTTTTAATGAATAAAGTAAAACGAAGAGTCACTGTTTCACATAGAATAGCTGCCTATAATACCACAGTTAACATTCTATTTAAAATCCAAAATGAAAAAGAGGTTATTCAACTTATGCAATTATAATAGAAAATCTTCATGAATAAGAGGACTGTACCCCACAGGGAGTTGCCAGTTTGCCAATCAGATAGAGGAAAGGGACCATGAATTAGGATTGCAGAAAAGGAATTTAGGTAGGAGTTCATATGATTAAGGAGGGTTACCACTTTTTATTTATTTATTTATTTTTGGTGCAAACACCCCCAACCCTCAATGAGGGGGTGGGGGAATTTTATTCATATTTTGTGTGGATTACACATGGGGGGAGATAGACACATCTTCTGAATCCATGGATCGGAATTGGGCCAAACTGTCCTACACGCTACTGATAGTGCCATCCTGACTAGGGAGTCAGCAATGCTATTAATCTCCCTTGGAACAAAGCTAAAAGCACAAGATACAAAATAAGAAGACAGGTGCATGATGTCCTCAAGAATAGGCTTCAAAGACAAAGGCGCTGCTGCAGTACCGCCTTGCAAAAGGGAAATGACACCTTTGTTGTCGTTCTCAAAAATAACATGATCATAGCCTTCTGCAATGGCCTCTAACATAGCAGCACAGATACAAACTGCTTCACCTTCTGCTGGATCTGGAAACTGCAAAGGGCTAGAGACAGCTACCATGGATCTCCCCTTGGAATTACGACCAATATAGCCGATACCCCATTGTTTGACCTTGGTACTATACTAGCATAACAGTTAAATTTAATTTGGTCTGGTGGAGGTTGAAACCAAGGACCTGGAGAGGAGACTTCAGAAGTATTAGATCGAGGTTCCCCTTGAATAATAGAAGTGGCAGCAACATCTTCATTATTATTATTATTTCCATGGATGTCTGTTCCAGAAACTGCAGCACTTGTAAACTCATTGAAAGCTGAAAGCTGAAACCTGAAACCTGGATTACTTCCTCAGGCGTCCATGAACTTCTTCCAAAAAGCACAGCATTGCATGCTATCCATAAGTTCCAACAAATAAACATAATTAAGGATATCAATTCCTTTGCTGTAATTTTGCCAAATAGTAAATTTAGGAAGATTAAAAGCTAAAACTATATTGATCATTTAATCTCTGCCTCAGATATATAATATAGTAAATCAAGGAGAAAGTTGATGGAAATAAAACAGAGTTGTGTACTTACATCGGTGGAGGATGCAAGTGAGAATAGATTTAATTAATCCCACAATTCTGACTTTCCAATAATTCTGCAAAGTGATGACAATTAAATTAGCAAGAGAGAGAAGATTCCCCTATACAGAACTTCCATTACTTTTGGTGACCAATTGAAGCTTTAAGGTTGGAAAAAACTAATGGGATGCTGAGAAGTGATTACATATAGATGCAATGATAGGCAGCACTAATTAGCTGAAAACTTCCATGCAATTGCCATGTTTCTTTGTGTTGAATCTTGAGCATTTTCAAAGAGAATCATTCCATTGAGAGAAATTTTAATAATAACAATGATCTGCCCTGATGTATTTTGCATCATGCACTCATTCTCTTCACATCTCTTCATTCTCCTACAAGTAGAAATTAAATTAAATTCACACTTGGCATAACATGAAGTAGAGATAGAAATCATCATTTCTTATTGTAGAAGAAATACCTCACTTAAATTGGTTGCAAAGCATCTCGGCTTGTATTGTGTTTTTGCATGATAAACACTAGAACTCCATATATGAAATTTATAATGAGAGGGCATTCCCACAGGTGGTGGTTCAGCTTTATTGCCTTTTGTGATCTATTATTACCTTAGGGATTTGAGCAATCTTGGCCCACTCCTCTTCCCTCTTTTGGTACCGTTGTTTTAACATTGGACAATTCTGGATCTCCAAAAGTTTAAGAGAGGTTAGGTGAGAGAGTCCTTCATGTAGGGATTCAAGAATTGGGCAGTCCTTGATGGAAAACCCCCCAAGATTGGTGGGAAGTAGGCCCTTTGGAATGGACATGAGAACACGACATCTACCAATGGTGAGAGATGAAAGAGATGTAAGATTATGAAGACCAGAGGTATGTAGGGGTTCAAGATTCTTGCAATCCATAAGAAAAGAGCATTCCATAATCACCAATAGTTTAATATTTGTGAGTTTGTGCAGCCCCTTGGGCAAGGAATTTAGCTTCCCACAATTTATAATCACTAGATCCCGAAGCGCAGTGGGTAACCCCATATCTGAAATGGACTCAAGAGCAGGGCACTCTTTGATTTCCAATCTTTGTAGGGACATGAGTTTGTGCAGCTCCTCCGGCAAAGACTTTAGGTTCAAATATCCATGGAGTACTAATGATTGGAGAGATGTGAGGTTGGGCAGTAGTCCCATGGGTAGAGACTCCAGATTCTTGCAATCGATGATCTTCAATTCTTGAAGTGCAGAGGGTAATGTTGTTTGCTGGAAGGACATAAGAGAAGGGCAACTTTCAATTACAAATTCTTGGAGAGATGTTAGAGTGTGTAGCACCTTGGGTAGTGACTCTAGATTCTCACAGTTTGATATTTGAAGAATTCGGAGAGGCGAGAGGTTGTGCAGCCCATCAGGCAAAGATGTGAGTCCTCTAGCCCCTTCAATTATTAGTTCTTTAAGACAATGGAGATTGCACATGCTCTGTGGTAACTTCCCTAGGTTGTCACAGTCATAGATAGACAAATGCTGAAGGCTTGAAGGAAGGAGATGACCAAACCCAATCTCAAACTGCAGAAGAACCATAAGCTCTTTACAATGGTAGATCCGTAATTCTTGAAGTGCTGTCAAGTGTTGCATAAATTCATTGGGCAGTGATTTGAGATCTGAAACATCATAAATAGTCAAGGAAGAAAGTGAGGAGAGATGAGGTACTATTTTGTTGTTGAGTACCATCCCCTTACATTCCCCCAAACTGAACTCCTTGATAGATGGAAGCATTGGAAGGACACAAAGTTCTTTGCAATTTTCTATTCGGAGTGACTCCAAGGAAGGAAGGATGTCTGTTAATTCTCTCAAATTGGGACAACACACAATTTCTAGGTCACGGAGGGAAGGGAATATTATTGAGTTATGTACATGTGGTGCTGCTGCGGCTGCTGGTACTGATGATGAGAACGATGATGGGTGGTCAGAGTCGGACATTAATGATGATGATGATAGGTGGTTAGAGTTGAACATTAATGACGACGACGATGATGATGGCTGGTCAGAGTCAAACAATGTTGTTATCTGGTTACAATTATTCAAATTCAAGATCTCAATGGATTGAATACTCGGAAGTACCACCAATTTTGGGCATTTACTGATACGGAGCCACCGTAATGAAGGAAGGAGCTGCGGTAGTTCTCTTAGGCTGTCACATATATCTATTAGCATTTCCAACAGTCGAGGCAAGTGATGGGAGAACATCCTTAGCTTGGGACAATTTATTATAATCAGCTCACGGAGGCAAGGGAATTGTCCTCCATCTTCTTCAGGTTCTTCTCCTTCAACCAATTTGGGCCACTCCTCCCACTCTTCCATTCTTTCAATACGTAGTGTCTCCAATGATCGAAATTGCTTATTAGCTATGATGAGCCGTCCCCATGTAACTCACTTCCCACAATTTTTATAGCACTGCAGCTGTTGATGACTAGGTTTTTGAGTAAGGGAAGTTGCCTAAGATGAGGCAGGAACCTGCATTTGTGACAACCAATGAGATGCAATGTCTCTAAATTAGAGAAGGAAGGATGCTCTGTCCAGCTTGGGAATCTCCTACCACCATAATTTTTAATCCATAGCATTTGAAGATTGGTACCAGGCTGTAGTTGGTCAAGTACATCCTCCTCTACTTTTTCATCTCTTCCCAAATCAGGAAAATTATCCTTACTTCCATAATGACTCCAACGTAAGCGTATCCCAAGAAGGTGGGGTTTGTTCTTTAAATTGGCCACCATTGCTTCTTCTGTCCCAATATTTCCTGCATTTTCCAAATTGGAAATGTCAAGAGTCCCACGGAGTTGGGACAAGTCCCTCAAATCACTACTATTTTTTGACTCCACAACAAATGTGCTCAATGTTTGAAGACTAGTCAGGTTACCCACTCCTAATCGCATTTTATAGGAACCCCATGACCTTGTGGGGAGAAATAGATGTCGAAGGTTTGCAAGGTTACCCATATCTTCAGGCAACTCTCTAAGGCTCCAACAACGAGCAAGGACCAACGTTTGAAGATTGTAAAGACTTGTAATTGAGTTGGGTAGTCTCACAATATCAGAAAATGAGAGATCAAGAAGCCTTAGATGTTTCAACTTGCCAATTGAATCAGGCAATTCATGATTGCGACAATTTCTGAAACGTAGCACACGCAGGAATTGGAATTCCATGCTGGTGGACAAAAAGTACCTTGGACCACCTTCAATATCATTGAGAGTTACAAGGGTGCGTAAGCTTTTCATGGCATCAGATTGTAGAAGGATGTGTAAGCTTTTCACGGCCTCAGATTCTGTTGCCTCAACATGACAATTGGATTTATTGTAGGACAAGTGACGGGTTGTTGTAAGAACTTGGGATGACTTATCATACTCTCTCCTACAACGTATTCCACCCGAAACAAATTGTGCTAAATCATGGATCAGATCATGCATCACAAATCCTGATCCCGAGTTACTGAATGACTTGAAAAATGATCTGATGTGAATATCATTCGATGATTCAGCAAAGAACCTCTCACGTTGATGATAAGCATCCTCTGGCAGAACAAAAGGGGATGGCTCCTTCGAAGGCCGACGAGTAGATAACTCAAAGAAGGATCTCCCAAGTAGTTCATCAAAATACGCAGCCCCTATATCTTCCAGCCATTTCCTTCCTTTTGGTTGAACAATTCCTTCCGCCATCCACAACATCACTAATTCAATCTTATTAAACTCGAAGTCTTTGGGAAACAAAGCACAGTATGCGAAGCATCTCTTCAGTAGTGCTGGAAGATGGTGGTAACTCAACATGAGCGATGGAAGGATCTCACTCCCTCTTAAACCCCATATTTCATTCTCCAAAATATCTTTCCACTCACTATTCTCCCTTTTATCTCGCAAAAGGCCAGCAAGTGTCTTTACAGCCAAAGGTAAACCTTTACATTTCTTCACAATTTCTTGTCCAAATACTTCCAACTTTTGATTTGCATCAAACAAGTTTTCATTCATGAAAGCGTGCCTTCTAACCAGCAAAACAAGCTTCGTCTGATAGACCTTTTAGATCATGATCGTTCGGAACAGTGCGCACGATTGATGAAACGCTTTTGTTCCGTGTTATAACTAATATCTTGCTTCCTGGTTCACCAAATGCAAAAACGGTGCTTAACGCATCCCATTTCTCATATATCTCATTCCACATGTCATCCAGAACCAATAAGAATTTCTTCTCGCTCAATGCTTCTTGAAGTTTCACCTGTAGCAGATCCAGTGAATTAGAAGTAGGGGATGACCCAGTGGCTGACTCAAGAATTTCTTTGGTTAACTTCACCATATCAAAGTTTTCCGATACACAGACCCAAGCTTTCAGACCAAAATGCTTCTTTAACTTTCTCATCGTTATAAAGAAGTTGAGCAAGCGTTTTCTTTCCAGATCCGCCCATGCCGACTATGGCTAGTACTGAGAAATTATTGTCATTGTCACGGGGACTTGGAGATTTGTCTGATAGCAACCATTCAGCAATCTTCTCCTTATCTTCCTCTCTGCCAAAAACTTTAAATCTATTCACCAAAGAACTCGTTGGTGGCCTTTGACTGAATACCCTGGTCCTTGAGAACCCAGATGATCCCATGGTTGAGTTCAAACCTAGAGCAACTCCTTGTGCTTCACTTTTTAACTTCTCGTTGATGTCCCTTACTTTTGCTTTAAGCCTTATAATTCCCTTCAGCTCTTCGGCGATGCTATAAACCTTACGTCCAATGCCTTTTATTCCTTCAAATGTTTCATTGATGACCTTAACTGCAGATACTATTCCAGAGTTCAACCACCAAGAAACACTACTTTCACTTGGTGTAGTGAGAGGAAGCAGGTTGCATACCTGTTGGGTTTGGTTAGGGTGGCTCTGATATCCAGATTCCAATCTAAGCCTTTTTAGCCTCTCATTGGCATCCCTTATGTTTGATCCAAACCTTTTGATTCCCTGCAGCATTCGACAATGTTAGAAACCTTGGATCCAATGCTTTTTATTCTTTCTAAAGTTTCATTGTTGCCTTTAAATGCAGATTTCATGCCAGAGTTCAACTAAGAAGAAACTCTACTTTCACTTGAATGGATTGAAAGGAACAGGGTTCCATGCATACCTGTTGGGTTTGGTCAGCACATTCCAATTTCAGGCGTAGAAGTTCCGTGGCATACTCATCCAGTATGTCCTCCGCAACATAGAGGAGTTGTTTGAGGTGGTCAAGCCACAATTTCACAGCACCGTCGGTGAACTGCTTCACTTCAGCTTCATCAGATAAGGCCTGAATCATGGATGACGTCTGCTTCAGTGACTCTACTTCATCCAAGTCGATTTCCCATCGGAGTAAGAAATCCAGTAACTCAGGAACAGCAAACCTTTCGAAAGCCGCCTGAAGGAACGCCGAGAGGACGGCCTCTGTGAAACACTCTCCCATATCTGACATCTTTCACAGAGATAAAAGATGTAAAGCAAAGAGCCAAAGAGAGTTCACAACAACTGGAGCAGAAATCAGAGAGAACTGCTGGAAGTCATGTAAGGTGAAATTCAGCTCTTCTTCTCTCTATAACAATAACATAAATGGGTAGGAATGAATGTGTGCTTTTGAAATCATATAAAAAATCCAATGAAGACAAATCTTACCAAACGATGAATTGCTCTTCCGTATCTATATGGGGATTGGAGACGCTTGGAATCTTGGTTTACACGTTAAATCTGTATCTGGTTTTTGTTGTTTTCTCTCCTCACATGGCCCATACAGTTGCTTTCACATTGTTAAGTTCAATTTTCTTGTGCTTCTCTTTGCTCTTTACACTTATTTTTATAAAGTACCATGCAAGTCAAGCTCCTCAGTTGTATATATATCTCCAAAACCTTAGGTATGCACAGTTGGACTATTCCTCAACTTACATGTTAAGAAAGAGGGTCAATGACAAACACAGTCTCTACTATATTTAATTTTAGTGATCTTTATTCATATATCATGGTAAGAGTATTGCTGAACAACTGAGTTGTTCAATTGGTTAAGTGCCTGTCTCATATATCTTTAATCATATATCAGGCCTAGGCCTTGGTTCTCGAGTTTGAGTCTTCTCCCGCATTTGAGAGTGAGACTCTTCATTTTTTTTTTACTTTTTTTGTTGTCTTATTTCCCACCTACTGCTTTGTCTACATTGTTTTCCATGGGTTTGAGTTTTGGACTTCCAGATTATTTTTATCATTTTGAATGCTAATGGATAGAGTTCTGATTATTTTATCATCTTTGGAAGTCTTCCAACAGAAAGTTTAAGCTTTTACTGAGTTCGGCTGTGTGATTTATTGCCGTTGATGCATCACATCCTTTTTTGATAATCACTCAAACCACACGCTAGTCCCAAAAGGTTAACCAACTTTTGGGACTGCGGAATGGCGGATATACACAATACACAGCTTGGAGAGGATTAACTTGAACTGATTTGTGCTCTCTTGGTTAAACTTTTCCTTGAGAACAGGTTAATATTGCTTAGTCTATAGCTTAATTCATATTTTTGTGCACACTTGCTGTGATTACATCAGATATATAAATAAAAAAATAACTTAAGTGATGAATCGTTCTTTCTTTAGAGTATTGGGATCCACATAATTTTGCATACTCTTGTCACCTTCCATTGAACCCACATGGTTGCTCTTTCATTTTTAACTTTGAAGTTTCTACTCTTTCTTTATAGTTTTTCTTTTCCTTTTGAAGTTCAATTTTTTAGTGCCTTCATGTGTTGATCTAATACCTGTAATGCCTGCAGGTCCTTTGATTCTTTTGATCAGTCTTGAATGGAGATTCGATGCCGATATCCTAAGACCTACACACAGTAACTGGCCTCGAAGCAATGCCAACTTGATAAGGAACCCAAACTGTATTTAGCATGTAATAGAAACTAGTTGTTTGCATAGAATATTTTAAGAGAGCCATCATTCTAGTTTTTAAACAAAACTGGTACTTGTAGGACAAAAAAAAAAGAAAAGAGAGTTACTTTCATTAAAGATGCTTCTGATTGCTTCGTATGATTTTTTTTGTTTTCATTTCGGATAGGTAATATCAAATTTATTGCAAAAGGGAAAAGAAAAACAATTACAAAAACAAGGGGATATCCCCTAACACACTCAGGCTCCGTTTGGTTGGAAGGGAAGGGAGGGAAGGGAAAGTTTTCAAACCTAAATGAAAAACTTTTGTAATTAATACCCCATGTGATTGTATAAATTACTTAAATTTTTTACCATAATTAGCAATGATACATTTTACATGTAATATTTATTTTACATTTCAAACCAAAAGGAATTGGATGCAGAGTAAAGTGGAATTTAATAACCAAATATGGAATGGTTTGGACTTAATGATATTGTTTTTTTTTTTTTTTTTTTGGAGACAGGAGGAGGGGTATCCAACTTTAGGCCTACTAAATCCCCTGCGTCATGCATGAACCGGGAGCTTCTGAGCCCTAGTGAGGCTCAGGCAGGTGGCCCCAAGAAATTATGCAGCGGCGAAGGTTTGATCACAAGACCTCGTTTCCTGAGGCGGAATCTCATGTCCCCTCCAAGCCAACTGCGCTAACCCCTTGGGGTGACTTAGTGATATTGTTACATGGTGTAATGATTACAAATTTTTTTTTTTAAGTACGAAAATTTCACTTCCCTTCCCTTTAATAACCCTTGCAACCAAACAGAGCCTCAAAGATAGGCTATTTTGAAGACGAAGTGGGCTGAACACCCCATTTCTTCACGAGGTATGATTCCTAGGGATATTGGGCCTCTTGGAAATGATAGCCCAACAACATTTCCTTACATCCAAGCGAATGTTTTTTATAATGATTGGATTGGTGTTACATATGGTGGTTTTACTATAGTGCAGATCTGAGAGCTCGACACGTGAAAAATGCGACATTCACAAGGGTTGTTGATTTAATGGTGGAATCTGACAGCTTAGAGTTGGTGAATTGTCTCACAAATCAAAAGTCTCTATAGCTTGAAATCCTTAATGTTGTCCATGATATCATGCATTTATCTTATTTTTTATAGCCGGTTAATGTATACATTAATTATGGTGAGAAAAACAAATCCCATTAAAAAATTAAGAGACATTCAAACCTTTTGAATAAAAAATAAAAACATATAATAATAATCAATTCAATCAATGTTAAGTTTATATTTTTTTGAATTAAAAATTAAAATATATAAACAATTATAATTTTTTTTTGGTAGAATAAACAATTATAATTTTACAATTATTATAAGAAAACATAGAACAATAATCAATTCAATTCAATGTTAAGTTTACATCTATTTCAATAATAAATAAAAAAAAAAAAGTCATTTGAATTAAGAATTAAAAAAAATTGTTTAAAACCATTTAAACCGTTTAAATTCATTTAAAACCGAAACCGTTGAAAAAGTTTACATTAAAATTAGACTGTTTAAACCGTCGATATGTAGTGGTGCCATATCGGAATCAATTAACATTGATGATACTGATACTAAATTCATAATGAGGGGTGGGGGAAGGGGGAAGGGGGAAGGGGGAAGGGGGAAGGGGGAGGGGAGGGGAGAGGGGGATAGGGTGTATGGATTGTGGAAAAGTGCATTATAAAATGGGGATGGTTTGTGTATAGCTATAGCGAAGAATTTGGCTAAGAATGCTTGTAGCTTAAGAGCTGAACTATGTCAATTTTAATTCTTAGTTTGTTTTCTTTGCTCATCAAAAAAAAATGGGGATGGTTTTCCTTCAGCCATGGAAGGTTCAGATGGTGTTGAGAAGGTATTGCGAACTATAAGGGGGTGTAGTGACCTCGTATTATAGGGGTAGATATTAATGCATTTAGATGAGCATACCTTTTTTGCGTCGTGCAAGAAAACTTTGAGACCGGATCATGTTCTTGTACAAGTACCGTCCAAGTCCTCCAGGGCCACTAGTCTTGTGGGTCCCACAATAGATTCAATGTGACTGGCATTGAAGGGCCTTGAACGGTTCTTGTACAAGGACATGATCTAAACTGACAAACTTTCTTCTTGTAGAAGAATGATAGGTTTCAAGAGACAGAAAGGGGCAGGAATTAATCTTATTTTGATCCCATGAGCTTCAGGCAACTTCAGGCAACAGAATCAGAAAAAATTTCCTTTGCAATACCCTAATCTGGTGGTGCATTGTAGTGCGGGTCTGAGAGCTCGATACGTGAAAAATGCGACATCCAACGGTGCCGAGCTCGAGAAAAAAGAAAAGAACAAAACAAAAAAAAAAAACTGTCTTGCATCAAGCTCGCATCTATAGATGAAGCTTCTTCCACATATCGAGCTCCTAGGGCCGCACTGCAGTGCACCGATAGATGCCCACATGCACTACGGAGGATTTTAATCCCAGAATCGAATCAAAGAAAAGAAAAGAAAAATTAGAATGAACACTCCCAATTAGATCAATTGTGTATATTTGTAATACAAAATCATATATATTCTTCACAAAAAAAAAAAGAAAAAGGAAATTAAGGAATAAATTAACCACCCAGTGGCAACAGCTAGTACAAATTGTGCTTCTTGGATATAGAAACTCATGAGTACTACTCACCTAGCTTGAGATCATCATGAACTCCAAAATTGTCTCAATTCTCTGATCGATCAATATTTCTTCGGCTCCTGCTTCAACAACTTAGGCTTTGCTGCCTCCTCCGGCTTCCGTTGCTGCTGCCGAAGATTCTGAATTTCGAACTCCACCTTCTTCACAAGCTTGCAATTAGAACTCTTAGGTAACCTCGGATTCTTCAACGACTGCTGCCGGTGCTGCAACCGGAGTAACTGCCGGAGTTTAATTAATGGTGCTTTCATGCACCGCTTCACCATACTTTTGTTGCTCATCATGTTAGAATAGAAACAAACTGGGTGAAACACTAGTAACCGGAGTCTAATTATTAGTGCTTTAAACCGCTTCACCATACTTTTGTTTCTCATTTCTTTCTTGCTCATCATCATCTTTAGAATACACACAAGGGTGGCGAAACACTACAACAGGAAGAACTGAAGATTAATGCGAAAATGGAAAGTTTGGCTTTATTAGGACACATTGATGGCCTCCATATATAGAGCACCCACCTGCATATGAGAGAGAGAGAGAGAGAGAGAGAGAGAGAATCATGAGATGGAATCCACCCTAGGTGGGACCCACATGGTGGATTCCATCTGTATGCCTGTGAGGCATTCTCATACGTTCTCGTACGAGAACCTGATCGATCCCTTCTCCTTATTTTGGAGTTGGGATGAGAATGTACGAGAACGCATCACAGGTGTACAGATGGAATCCACCCTAGGTGGGACCCATATGGTGGATTCCATCCGTATGCTTCTCGTACAAGAAACTGATCCCTTCTCCTTATTTTGGGCTATTTTTTAACCAATAACATGGGGTTCTCCAACATGGCCTTATATTTATCCTTGACTTTCTTAGTAAAAAAATATTTTTTCCTAATGATGGAAAATATAAAGAAATATACACCCCTAAATTTAACATGTAAATTAAATCTAGAAAGTTTAATTATATCCTAATTAATAATGAGAATCCAAATGATTGAAGGTTTTTTGAGCAAACAGCATAATAAAGAAGTGCATCAATGAGGTGTAACAATCAAGGCAGGTAGTAGGACATTCATGTTAGGAGGAGAGAGAGAAAGATGAAAGATGTTAGCGAAACAACCTTCTTGGCATGGTGGGTCAGAGAACCTTTTCCCAAAATATATATATCAAATAGATAGAATGAGCCATGCTTAACAGAGCTGGAGGTTTGCAATTGTTGAAGGAAACAGACTGCAACTTTCAGATAAAACTTTCATAAAAAAGAAAATTATAAGATTAAAAATCTTGTGGGGCTGAAAATTTGACACCTGCTAATTTTATTGAAACTCCAATTTTTAGGGATGTAACTGAGTTGATAAAATTACAAAAATTGTTGAAAAGTCAATCTTTTGACTGTTTAAAGTATGAGGAAAGTCCCATGCATCATCAGCCATGCATGTTGTAGTGGAATCGTCATGGTGGTAGTGGGTAGTCAATTGAGAACTTGAAAGTTGCAACCCTCTAATAAATTTGAACCATAAAAGGAAAGGAAATGTTCATTTGAGAATAAGGTCATATAATTGCACAGCATATCTTTTTCATGTCATCTTGGCATATTGCTTCCATATTATCATTCTCAGTAGTTGGGTCAATTGGTTAGATTCAAATTGGTCCATATATATCCTAACTTTAAACCTGTTGCATCAAGAAATCTTCACGGATTGCCTCCTTGCACTATAGTCTGCACAGAAGGACAAAATAAACATAAGAGAGTCAGTTTGCTTCGACAAGGGACTCTCCGATGCTTAAGTCAAATCTCTCGCAGCAGCAATAAAGAATAATGAAGATGATTCTGTGAGGGGTTATACCTGAGTATATATAGTGTTCATAGCAAGTAGAGGTGGTGGAGGAAAGTCCCAATCTGCTAGCTTTCTATTCATGGTAGGAGAATCAATGTAGAGTCCCTATAGGAGAGTGATCCCTAATTAGTTGGGACCGTGGGCGCTACTCTTGTAGTTCTGTTGTAGGAGTGAATTAGTGTCAAAGATGAATTGACTCATCCTGGCGTGGCAGATTGCACCGTTTTATGAATGGACTCCTCAATGGAGTGGACATGAGTGTGACCCGATGGACGATTACAATGATCTGATGATGTGGCATGATGCCATTGGGTGGTTAGATTTAGATATATCAAAACCTACTGAAATCATTTTAGTTTTGCTAGGTTTTGGTTTCATATATTTTGAAAAAGAGCAAAGCTAAGGGGCATAGCATATCTTTTTTTGATGATCGAGTTTTCTTTTACATATGATGAAGAAAGAATATCTTAATAATGGAACTCACCATCCATAAATCCAATCATAGAGTCATGTCACTTCGACTAGCAGAAAACTTTCTCCTATATTTTTTTAAGGGAAAAAGATCTCTACTTGGTGGTGTTTTCTACACCCTCTCACACTACACCATGAATTGACGCCTTTGGTCCGTATAGAGATACCCAGGCGTGCTCACCCATTGGCCTAGACGTTTGTGTAGAGACCATGCGACCAAGTAGAGATCTCTTGCCCATTTTTTCACATCATCTTCATTTTTTTCCATATTATCCATCTTAGTAGCAGGGTCATCAAGCTAGTTAGGTTCAGAATTGATCCTCGTGAATCTTGACTAGAATTGAACCTTTCAAAATTATTTAGTTTAGTTTAAAAAGAGCAATGCTAAGGGGGCCATCCTTATTTTGCGACCACCCTTGACCACCTTGATGTCAAGATTAGGGTAGTAATTTTAAGGGAAAATTGCCTAGATCGATCTATTAAAGAAGAAAATAAATTACAAAATAAGTAAGGTTGACTTTGTTTTACACATATTTTTCTTATAAACGAACTTGTTTTGTAATTATTGTTTTAAAGGAAAATTGAGAGATTATAAATTGAGAGGATACATTTGAAATCCTTTTTTTTTTTTTTTTATGGGATTTTCTTATTGCAGTTGAAACTGGTCAAGCTGTTAAATAATTTGTAATCTTATTTTTTGGCCTTTTTAGTATGATATATAATTGTTTTCCAACGAGAATAATAGTGCCATTTCATATGTATACTCGAAAAAAAAAAATTTCAATAATTTAAGGGGTAGAGTTACCCACCAATTCGTGCCACATGTCATGATTTTAAAAGGGAAATTGAGAGATTATAATTTGAGAGTATAAAAATCCAGTATTAAAATCCTCTTCAATTCCCCCATGGTGCAGATCAGGGTGGA
Organism: Telopea speciosissima; assembly: GCF_018873765.1. Taxonomy (NCBI): domain Eukaryota; kingdom Viridiplantae; phylum Streptophyta; class Magnoliopsida; order Proteales; family Proteaceae; genus Telopea; species Telopea speciosissima. The sequence continues at coordinate 67,717,628 of NC_057920.1, read as the reverse complement.
GAGGTCAATACTTGACAGGCACGATGCCCAAGTTTTATTTTTTTCTTTTTTTCTTCTCGAGGTCGGCACCGTTGGATGTCGAGCCTACTAAATGACAACATCTCCACCCTGAACTGCACCGCAATGCACTTTTAGGGAATTGGAGAGGATTTTTTTCGAGGCTAGGTTCCAGACGCGAGTCTGTTGCATGCTGGACATTATGGTCAAATTTCACTCCTTGACTATCTGACTTATGTAATTCGGATACTATGCACTGATCACGCTCTATAAGGGTGTCAAGACCAAACCAAAACCGAAACTGAAACTGAACATTGAAACGGTTTAATAAATGGTTCAGTTTTGGTTTCAAATTTGAGACCGTTTACTTAAATGGTTTAAACTTAACCGAATAGTTTAAACCAATGTAAACATTGATGTAAACTGTTTAAAATCGATTAATATATACATTAACTACGGTGAGAAAAATCAAATTCCACTAAAAAATTAAGAGACATTCAAACTTTTTGAATAAAAAATTAAAACATATAATAATAACCAATTCAATAAATGTTAAGTTTACATTTATTTGAATTAAAAATTAAAACATATAAACAATTATAACCTTACAATTATTATAAGAAAACATAAAACAATAATCAGTTCAATTCAATGCTAAGTTTACATCTATTTTAATAAAAAAAAAAAAAGTATAGGAGAAAGAAATCGTTTGAATAAAGAATCAAAAAAATTGTTTAAAACCATTTAAACCGTTTGAATCAGTTTACACTAAAATCGGACTGTTTAACACCCTTAGCTTTAATATATAGACTTCATTCTATGAAAAAAAAAAAAAAAAAAAAGACATTCACAAGGTTGATGAACTTTACAAGTTCATATCATCTCACATGGCGAGCTAATGATTAATATGTGGGTGGGTCCATGTGATTAAGGACTTTCCACTCCTCTCATTGATCAAATTTTAATAGAAAATATGCTTCTTGTATGAATCAATAACGTCTCTGAAAATTTGCCAAAAAATGTGTATAGATCCTCTATATTATAGACCCACATACGTCCACTATTTTGTGTCACATGGAAATTGATGACCTCTACGTACAAATTTACCTACATTCAAAACAAAATTTTGTCGCTAATAAAAAGAAAAAATGACATAGGTATTCTGTCAGTCAACCTTGGCCCCCAATTCGGGTTTTTCACTCTCCAATGGGAAGAGACAATACATAAGGGCCATAGACCCTAAAACTTAGGTGGCAACTATAAAGAATAGAAAGGTGCTTTGGATCGGACCGACCAAGACCAACATCTCGATCCCCCGATTTCCCAAGGTCTTCACAATGGGGCCTAGCGATACGTCTCCCTGTCCTCCCCCATGTCTAGATCCGTGTTGGAGGGTGTTGGGAACTGTAAGGAATATATTATATATCGACTTCGTATTATAAGGGCAGACATTAATGAACCTAGATGAGTGTACTATTTTTTGCATCATGCAGGAAAACTTTCTTCTTGCAGAAGAATAATAGGTTTCAAGAGAAAGAAAGAGGAAGGAATTAATCTTGTTTTAATCCCATACGGTTCAGGCAACAAAATCAATGAAAAGAAAAGAAAAAACAAAAAATTACAATGAACACTCCGAATTAGATCAATTGTGTATATTTGTAAAACAAAATAATCATATTCTTCATCACAAATTAGGAAATTAAGGAATAAATTAACCATCACCAACAGTTACCCTTAGTGGCAACAACACAACTCCTTCTTGGATACAGAAACTCATGATGAGTACTACTACTCACCTTGAGATCATGATCTCCAAAATCACAGGGTTCATCTTCATCAATTCTCTGAATTCTCCGATTAATATTATGGCTCTTTAACAACTTAGCCTTTGCTGCCTCCTCCTCCTCCTCCTTCTGCCGTTGTTGCCGGAGATTCTGGATTTCAAACTCCACCTTCTTCACAAGCTTACAATTAGAACTCTTAGGTAACAACCTCTTCTTCGATGACTGCTGCTGCCGCTGCTGCAACCGGAGTAATTGGAGTTTAATTAATGGTGTTTTCATACACCGCTTCAGCCTACTTTTGTTCCTCATAATGTTAAAATACACAAAAGGGTGAAACATTAGTAACCGGAGATTAATTAATTGTGCTTTCAAGCACCGTATCATCTTACCTTTGTTGCTCATGTTAGAATACACTCAAGGGTGACTCACTTAGCCAGGAAGAACAGAAGATTGCGGAAATGGGAATTAAGTTTGACACACATTGATGGCCTCCTTATATAGAGCACCTGCATATGAGAGAGAGAGAGAGAGAGAATCACACATCCCGATGGCTGATTAGGTGCACGTCGGAGTGTGTACGGCACAGCCCAACCCTTGAATGCACTCCTGAACACTCCTTGGGCGCTGGCCCTGAAAAGGAGCCGGATCCCTTAAACACTCCCTTCACTTATTACTATAAAAAAAAAAACTCTCCACTTATTTTGGAGTTGGGATGAGAATGTACCACAACGCATCACTGGCATACAGATGAAATCCATCCTAGATGGGACCCACATGGTGGATTCCATCTGTGTGCCTGTGAGGCTTTCTCATTAGAGAACCTGATCCCTTCTCCTTATTTTGGGCTATTTTTTAACCAATAGCATGAGGTTGTCCATCATGGCCTTATAATTAATTATCCTTGACTTTTTTAGTAAAAAAATATTTTTTAGAATGATGGAAAATAAAAAGAAAGATACATCACTAAATTTAATATGTAAATAAATTTAGAAAGTATATATCCTAATTAACCAGTCTAATTTGACAGTTTTTATAAACAAAGAGGGAGAATGTTCTCTAAGCAAGCGGCATAATAAAGAAGGGCATCAATGAGGTGTGATAATGAGAGCATGTAGGACATTTCATGTTAGTAGGAGAGATAGAGATAAAGGATGCTCGTGTAACCTTCTTGGCCTAGTGGGTCAAAGAACTTTTTCCTAAAAGATACATGGGAAAAAGAACTCTATCCGGAAATGTGACCTACGCCAACTCTCCCATTAGTCTATTTCTTTCTTTCCCACATGAAAATCTGCCCCCTCCCCCCTTTGCTTTGAGGAAGAGAGAGATAGACACATGAGAATATTGGTGTAGGCCACACTTCCAACACAAAACTACTTATATCAAATATATAAAATGATTTCCATGCTCATGGCAGTAAGAATGTGAAAACATGATTTATTTATCAAAGGATAATGATGCTAGTGGGGATGATGAGCCATGCTTAACCGAGTTGGAGGTTTGAATTGGTGAAGGAAAAAGACTGCAACTTTCGGATAAAACTTTCATAAAAATAAAATTATAGGATTAAAATTATTGTGGGGCTGAAAATTTGCCACGTGGTAATTTATTGAACCTTCAACTTTTAGAATGTAACATGCCACATTAAGGGTTGATAAAGTTCTAAAATTGTTGAAAAGTCAAATCTTTTTTAAAGTCCCATGCATCATCAGCCATGTTGTTCTTGAATAGACTCAATGACTTTAAAATGTACTCTGATTGACCTAAAGGGGTTCCTAATATTTTAGCATAAACTAATGGGTGGTGAAGCGAGAAGTTGTAAGTTGTAACCTTATTTTGATTGTCTTTTGTTTTATCTTCAAAAATTATTTAAAGTAAAGAGTAAAGAAATAGAATTTTTAAAAATTTGAAAGTGATTTGTCATTATATCACTATTAACATTTTTTGAGTAGGCATTTAAAATGTCAGTATTTACTATTCATTGACAAAAATGGTGTCTTACTAAAGAGCAAAAAAAGTAATGTTACGACCTCACGAACATCTCAATTCTACTGATGCATTGGAAGCAGAGCTTACAGGAATGATACATGGATGAAAATATGCTACCAACTTAAACATCAAAATCATGGAAGTATAGAGTCACAACAGAGAATTGATCAATCTTCTACTAGTCCCGGACTCTACTAAGATTTCCTGGAACATACTTCCAAACTTTTTAGAACTCGCTGATCTTACAGCTAACTTTACTAGTACCCTCTTTTCAAATGTTAAGAGAATGATAAAATTATAGCTATGTTGAACTCCTTGGCTCTTAAGGCCCTTCCTAAGAAGACTGTTCATCTCTCTCAGGGCTCCCCTATAAATTTTTCTATCTTTTAATTTGTAGACTTTATCTTTTTCATCCACAAAAAAAAAAAAAAAAAAAAAATGGTTACAACCTCAGTTATCGAGAAGGTGTTTAAAAATTCGTTTTGAACACGTTTCCGTTTTAAACGTGTTTTGTCATTTGTTTCTCAAATATATGGGAAAAAACTCCAAACGACAAGCATTCTCATTTTAAATACATTTAAAACACATTTTTGGTTTTTTTTTTTTTTTTTTTTGTGACGTTTTTTTAGATCTTAGACATTGAACAATGACTTACTTAATTGACCATATATATCTCTCTCTACTAAACTCCGATTGACTTGATATCTTCTTCTCCTCTTTCTTTATGGTTTTCTTTTCCTTTTAAAGTTCAATGTTTTAGTGCCTTCATGTGTTGATCCAATACCCGTAATGCGTGCAGTGCAGGTCCTTTGATTCTTTGATCAGACTTGAATAGAGATTGGATGCCAATATCCTAAGACCTACACAGTAACTGGCCTTGAAGCGATGCAATATGATAAGGAACCCAACTGTATTTAGCATGTAATAGAAAAGATTAAGATACTTGTTTGCGTAAGGTATTTTAAGAGAGCCATCGTTCTACTTAGAAATAAAAATGTTGAGATTTTCTGCATAAAAAGGACAAAAAACAAATAATTTACAATAACGAGGGTAAGCAGACCGTATTAAAATCCTCTGTAGTACTGGCGGGGCGACTGTGCACATCTGGCAGCACAGCAGAGGCCATGTGTGCCACTTAGCCTCTGCTGTGCCGTCGAATGTGCACCGCCGCCCTGCCGGTACTGCAAAGAATCCTGGTCCTAAGGAGACCACGCATCACCACGTCACAAAGAGATAATCATAGTTGCAATGCTGGAAGTTCTTATCTCTTTGTGAGATGGTGATGAGTGAATATCGCTTACACAAGACAAACTCAAAATCCTCAAGAGAACAAAAGGAGACCCATAACGATAAAAGTCAAGGGGTGCCCTAGAGAGGACAGATCCCAACAATCAACGCTCCATTTCTCCACAAGGTATTGATTTCTAGGGGTATTGGGCCACTTGAGAATGATAACTCGACAATGGTGGTTACACAAGGGTTGGAGTTACGAGTTTGGTCCACAGGGCTAAGTAGAAAGGACCAGATGACATTCACAAGGGTTGCTGATGAACTCTACACGTTCATATCATCTCACATTGCAAACAATTGATCGATATTTGGGTGGATCCATGTTAGTAAGGACTTCTCACTCATCTCATTGATCAAATTTTAATAGAAAATAAGCTACCGTATGGATGAGTAACGTCTCCCAAGAAAAAATTACAAACGTACTATTCCATTATTACATATTAGAGGTTTATGGCATTCTCATATATATTTTTTTAATGATTTCGAACCATAATTTTATGCACATTACATTTTGGATTGGGATGAAAATTTACCAATGAAATGTGTATAGATCCTCTATAACATATCAATTGATGATCTCTACAAATTCACGTACGTACCTTGTGAATTTTCCAAAATTTAGCGTGAAAAGGCATGAATTAGATATAATTGAATTTCAAAACAAACCTTTGTCACTAATGATAAGATAAAATGTACATAGGTATTCCGACAGTCAACCTTGGCCCCCAATTCAGGTTTTTTACTCTCCAATGGGAGGAGAAAATACGAAAGGGCCATAGACCCTAAAACCTAGGTGGCGACTACAAAGAATAGTACC
>NC_057920.1:67681620-67711654 GCF_018873765.1 Telopea speciosissima | reverse complement strand
GTAGAGAGATAACTCTTAGCTTTGTCATTATGATGAAGTGAGAACCATAAAAAGAGTAGATCATCTACTATTTTGTTTAGGGCCATAAAAAGAGTCATGCATGATTGTTATTTAGTTGTAGCCCAATAAGCTTCCAGGCCTATTAAGGGATACCATTACAATTAGAGAGAGAGTCTATACACACGCCGTTTTTTCAACATATTTATTAGCTGTCCCACGAGGTTAAGATCCTATGTTACAAAACATGGTCTAATGAGACACGTGGACGGTGCCATAAATCGGGACCAACCAGACCCGGTCCGACCACAGGCAGGGTCGGGTCGAGGTTGAGAGTTTCTTGACCCGGTAGGGTTGGGTCGGGTTAAGGCCTCTAGGGTCGGGTCAGGGTTTAGGGCAGGCCCGGCCCAACCCGACCCATTGACCCAACTAAGTTGCAATGAGCTCCTTCAATGTTCAGTAATCCAAAGTCCAACCTCCAATTACCAAATCTCACTTTGTCATATTATTTCCTAATATATGATTAAGATATTTCCTAATATAAGATTAAGATTAAGGAGAAAGGAAAGTCATGAGGAGAGCACCTCTGACTCTTCAATCCATATCTTTTCATGGGTTTCTGCTACTTTCACCACATCAAATTGAAGAAACATTGATGGTTTCACTGTTGATTTAGATCTCAACATACTCCAAGAATAACAATCTATATTAGGAAAGAAACAGAAGAAACTAATTAAAAATAATTCATAACACAATTTCAAATTCCAATAAGAAAATATCTTTTTCCATATCTGTACTGCAGAAACCAGTGTTGCAATAGAAAGATCTGAAAAGGGGAGAGAGAAGCATCAAAGCAGAGGATTTTCAGACAATAACATCAATTCTCTTGGTGACAGTGGAACTTCTATTAGTTGGTTGTTGCAGAAAATCAGTTCCCACCTTCAAATCATCACTGAACTCACAAGGGTTGTCTTCATCTATAGTCCCAATCACCTTACAGCACTTCCTGCTCTGCACTTTGGTACCCATGGCTTGAGACTGCCTCTGCTGCCTGAGTTGCAGGATTTCCATCTCTACATTCTTCACCAGTTCACTCTTAGAACTAATCACAATCTTAGAGCCAACTATATTCAAAGTATTGGATTCGGAGTTACCTCTCACCAGATTTCGAAGGTTATTGGCACTGCTAGAAGGAAAAGTCCTGAAGGGTACAGAGGAGAAGTAGGCAGGAGGTACGCCCATGTCGTCACCATGGCCGGCCAAATCGGAGCAGCTATACATGAATCTGATATATTGGTTCCTGGCCTTACCAAGGAACCTTATGGGTGCTTTGATCCAGTGGCCTATCTTGCTTTGATTGCTTGATTTGTTAGTCATTTCTCACTTGCAGGTGAGTGGAAAACAGAGACTGATATGAAACTGAGAAATCTGTTTTTGAGAGAAGAATATGGGCAATGGAGAATTAGAAATTTCAGAAGAAATAATGTTTGTAGAGATAAGAGACAACTGAGGATATTAATGTGGTTTTTGCATGATGGGTTTCTAGAAAGAGAGACAAAGAGAAATGGTAAGAGGGAGGGAGCAAGAACTTACAGGGGCTGCTCTGCAGAATTTATTGTGTATGGGTTACAGGGGCTGCTCTGCAGAATTTATTGTGTATGGGCGTTAGTGGGTTCAGGGCTTCCTTTGTAGTCACAGAGAGAGAGAGAGACTCATTGGGCCGATTATTTTTGAGGTTTGCGTGGAAAGTGGGGAAGAGCACGTAGGTTACGGTTTAGGCGTCAATGGAAGGTAACCATTAATTGGATAGAGATAAGACTACTTGGTCTGGAAAGTGATAGCACCTGACGTAATAGGGACGATGTTCTCTGCCCGGGAGCGCAGACATATGGGGCGGGATGAGAAGGTCATTTTGGTCATTGGGGGTAGTGCGATCATTTTGCCTATCCCATGTGTTTTTGGTTGCATCCTACACCCCAGGTGGCCAGTGCAGAGAAAAATTTTCCTAAGAATATAGGTTCTTTGTGCAAGTGGATAGGGAAGCGCACCAATATGGTGTAATGGAATGGCTTCATATGTAGAAGGGCAGCAAGGTCATTTAAAAGAGAGTGAAAGGGGAGTGGTGCTAGTATCCTATTGGCTAGTGGCTAAGAGAACCTTTTTCCAATAATTTTGTAAGGAAACAGAACGTTACTTGGTCGTGTGCAGTGTACGGCCCCAGTGCCAAGATACAGTGCTGCTTGAAATGACCATCGTGCTCTCTGGGATTTTTGCCTTTTCATGGGGGTATGGCGGAAATTTTGTGCGACTGTGTGTCTAGGCGCAAGGGCTGCGTGCCGCACAGAACTAGGTAGCGTTCTTTCTCCCAAATTCTTATGTACAAGTTTCCCATGATGCCAAAAGAGGAAATCACACCAATGAAAAGGTAGGAGACGGGTTTGTTAGGGCCAACAATTTATCTAAGGAGAGAGAGTGTTGCGTGCATAGTTAGCAAAAACGTCGTTTTAAACGTGCTCTTTTTTTCTACCGTTTTAAACGAGTTTTGTTGTTTGTTTTTCAAACATACGAGAAAAAATAGCAAACAACAAACATTCTTGTTTTAAATGCGTTTAAAACACGCTTCTGTTCTTTTGGTGTTTTTATGCAATATTGTTTGTTGTTTGCACTCGTTCGATTAACTAACCATATCTCTCTCTCTTTGGAGCTCTGATCGATCTGATTCTTTCGTTGGCTTAAAGATGACTCGAAGGGTTATAGTTCTCATGATATCACCTTCAACTCAAGATCAATGCACAGAGCCCAAAATCGAGCTATAAGCCGATGCACCTCTTTGAAAAGGGTTTTAGAGCGAAGACTCCCAACTCCAACTGAACATGCATCACTCTATGAGTGTTTTGGTTGTGTTGACAACAATGATCAACACCATAGCCAAGCCACATTGTTCAAGACTTTAGACATTATGATGTACGAATTAGGAACTGAAATTGGATGATATTTGATGACATGTTTTGGAAGTTACAATGGGTTGTGTAATATATATGGATTAATTTTTTATATTACAATTTATATGAGAATAGCGCCCTTTTTTTTTTTGAGAATAGCGCCCTTTTTCTTTTTTTTTAAATATAGATGTTTAAAAACTGTATCGTCTGTTTTCCATTTTTTTGACCATTTGTTTGTATTTTTTTTAATCATTTAAGACCCTTATTGTCAATTTCTGTTTTTATATTTTTGCCGTTCCAGCTTTTGCTGGCTATGGTCGTGTGTGAGTCCCATAACTCATTATGTGAGAGAGCCAGGAAAGGAATCTCCACTCTGGCATCATGAGGATCTTTTTTCTTTATTATTTTACTACTTAATGTAATAAATTAATAATTCTATGTGTATCAAATTGTTGGAAACATATATATAGAACATTATATTTTATGGAAGAGTGAAAAAGCATGCCAAATAAAAAAGGCCTCTTAGTTGGTCCACCTAATTGTATCACTTGAAAGGATGATATAATAATTTCAAATATTGGTGGATGAATAGGCAACACTAGTCAAATGCTAATTATTAAAAAAATTAATAAATAATTATATTCAAATTCAACCATATACAACCTTCATGTATTGGCATTTGGAGCAAGTTTTCCTTCACCATGCGATTTTTTTTTTGGTAAACCATGCGATGAAGGTTCCCTATATCATCATTTTTTTTTTGATAAACCACTACATCATCTTAAGGTTCACAAATCACTATAGGGTTTTAGTATATGTTTTAAAATATACTCCTGATGGATACACATCTGAAGTCCCGCGGTAAATAGATTTCCATTCAGTGTGCATCAAGGAAAACTTGGTCCCAAGTATTTTATCTTGCATTTTACTTTTAATAATTGTTTTAAAAATTTGACTTTTAATACATTTGATTATAAAAGGAAAACTGTTGATATATATTCGAAGCTTTTTCTTGCCATGCAATCAACTCCATGAAGCATAAACATGAAAGGAGGAGGGCCTCAGTCCTACTTCTTTGGATTGCCTTTATTTGCTATACATTACAGATGTTCCCATGTGGGTCACCAAAGCCCTTTTCCTGTTACAAAGTTTATAATTAAGAGCATACCTATTTGTGCATAGGCCTAGCATGATTTCAAGTATTAAATCTTTGGAGAAGAATCCTAAATGTCTTGTGATTCAATAGACTATGTTTATATGTTCTTGACTAATTAACCTGTTCTCTATATAGATTAATGGCTTCAATTGGTTTGGTTTCGATTTGATTTAGGATATCATATATATAAATTGAAATCAAATAATTTTTAGAACTTCAAACTGAAATCGAACCGAATTGGTTCGGTTGCATTCAATTCTTATTCAATTTCATTTGGGGTTATATACCAGAGTTTTTAACCTTCCAAATGGGCTATACCACTTTATTTAACAGATGATGTTACAATTTTCATTATATATTCCTATGATTCTTATATTGAACAAGAAGTTTTTAATAATTTAAGGTATAGGTTGGTGGAGAAAGTGATGAAGGCAGGCTTGTCTGGCAAGACCTCGACCAATAGAGGCATGGGAAAGGGAACAAATGCTATTGGTGGGTTGGAGTGCACATGATCCATTCCCCTCATTCCCCTATGATTGGAAGTTTGATTAATTTGGAGATTTTATGAACAACGTATGGACTTTTTAATTAGATGTATATGATTATAAATGTTCTCACGTTTTGAATGTACTATTAAACATATATAATTATCAAAAAAATAATAATATATATTAACTTAAGCCTAACATCATTCGGATTAGGATAAATTTTAGGACTTTTTAATATATACCCTAGTTTCTCAATATTTAGTGGAAGCATTTAGGATCTGTGGGACAGTAGGATTTCAAAAAATTCCCACTTGGGTTTAAATTTTTTGGGGATTAGGATTAGTTGTTCCATCTTTGTCAAAATTTGGATTTTTTTGGATTTGCTCGAGGACTTCAAAGTTCAAGTGGATTCAATGTCAAAAGGACCAAATTGAAGAGTCACATGAGAGAGAGAGAGAGAGGGGCAAGTGCTTGGATGCTAGCTAGGTCTCCTAGAAAAAGGGGTAAGACGAAGTCAGACTTGAAAGAGAGAGAGAAAGAGAGAGAAAGAGAGAGAATTTGTTCGTTTCATTTGACTCAGGAGACCTGGAAAGCTAATTCCCAGTTAGGGAGCTAAGACCAGGTCTCACGCGGTGGCAGACAACATGTCAATTCTAATTGGGAAAGCTAAAAAATGACTGATCATGCAAAAATATATCTTGGAGATATTGCCACTGTAACTATCAACTACAAGAGATATCTAGCCATTATATGTGTCTGTCGTGGGATGTGTGTAAGAGTATCAAAAACTAAATAGAAATCAAACATCGAATCTGAAACTGAGTCGAACTGAATCTAGATGTGGAGAATTCACTTGATATTCTTATTTATTTATTAATATTTTTAGTTCTTTTAAGGTGTTGTGAGCATTTTATTTATAAAAATGAAAACAGAATAACTCAGTTCTTGGTTGAGTTTCAGATCACACCATCAAGGCATGGAATCGAATCGAATAACACCCTTAGGTGTGTGTGTGTGTGCCTATTTTTGGCACAAATGTGAATCAGGAGAGTCGCTCCTTTGACCTCTTGGAGCATGTGTTCCAACTGACAAGCCACAAATCAACCGACCGGGACGTTGTTCACTCATGAGTTGGTAAGGTATGATATGTTGGATCTTTATTGTCTCCATTTATCTGTCCCTCCATTTCCTCCATTTTATCTTATAGGGGGGGGGCAAAATTGACCACCCTGCCCTGTCCAAATTGCAAGTAATAAGAAAAATAGATATTCCAGTCCAACAGATATATTAAGTTGCATTATTGCAATCATCAGGTTGCGGGTTCAAAATATGAAAATAACCTCTTCACAAAACAGAAGTAATGTTGCATACATTTGCCCCTCATAGATCCTGCAATAGCACGAGCATTGTGCACTAGGATCCTCTTTTATATATCTTCTGTCTCGAAAGTTCCCAACATCTACGATGGTGGCACGCCATGCAGCTCACTGGACCATCCAATTGAAACCATTTTTCAAATCATTGTTCTATGAGAATCATATATATTTTTGTTATGTGATATGAGAATCATATTTGATCAGTCATGAAATCAAAAAAAAAATATATGATAGCTACAGATTATTTGCTCAAGTCAATTTTAGTCGAATTGATCTTTTGAGTAGACTCCATTCAACAAATTGGGGTTCTTGTCCATTCTACAAGTCCATAACCCCAGAGGTTATCAACAACCTTCAATGAGTTTATAATTGGGAACAAGAGCAAGAGCAACCAAAGGTTAGGGTCCACATCAGGCATCAGCTTTTTATCATAATTTTTTTTTAATTTTTAGGCAGTTACACATTTTCTCGACTTCCCCATCGAACGTGAGAACCTTGGTTAAAGATCAACTCTTGTGACAGTCTATGCCGACATATGATATTTTTTGTGATGAATTTCGCTATCTTTACGGAGGTAAGTTTGACATAAAATTATAACTCTATCCACTTGATGAAGTAATCAATGTTTTTAATGTTTAAAAGGCCATTGATTCATATTATAAAATGGAAGGAAATATTGACTTGAAAACTCACAATAGGTAGCCCATGATCAGCTTAGCATCTCTTTTAATCTCATCTTCGCATGTTGCTTCTATATAAATTATCCTTCTTATTATTTATATAACGAGGTCAATAGGTTAGGTTCAGAATTGGTCCACATAAATCTTAGACTTTGGAACATAGTGAAATTATCTAGTTTAATTAGTTAGGTTTGGTTCAGAATATGTGAAATACCTAACCCTAGTTTCTATACGTAATTGGTTTGATCTAGATCGACCAATCTGATCCTATTTCTCAAACCCTAGGACAACCCTCATGGACGAAATTTTGCTGCACCCGGGTTTGTAGGAACTTTCTTGTTATTTGGGCTCGCAGTCAAAGAAATGGAATAATTCACTTCCAGCCTAGGTATTTGGTTGCCAGCCCGGGTAGCAGCCAAAGAAATTAATTTTTAACTTCTATGAAAGCCCAAGCATATATTAGTGATGTAATTGGCATTCCACGTGTTTTAAATTTAATTATTTAACCCAAGTCCACTTTTTTTATGTTTACAACTGGTTAGGGAAAAAGATCTCTACTTATGGTGTTTCCTATGCCCTCTAACAAGGCACCGCAAGATGACACCTCTGCCCCTGGATAGATACCCAGACATGTTCATCTATTGGCCCAAACGCTTGTGTAGAGACCATGCGACCAAATAGAAATTTCTTGCCCTAATTGTATTAACTTTTTCCTGTGCAAATTAAATATAAATAGGGCTGAAATGATGATGGAGTAATCCATTAAACATATAATTATGATTAGTTGTAATTAACTTGATTTATTTTCTTCTTCCATTTTTCTTTGGCTTTTATATGTGTGAGAATTGAAGGGTTGTTTGTTAGTTAGATGGCGGTCAATTTGATTTACTAAATTAAAAGAGGTAACTATCTTTTCAAGATTGCACCTCTGCACAACTTATTGGAGATTCTTACAAAATTTAAGGGGCTAATAATCAGCAAATTTGTGCATCATATATACCTATAAAATTAGACCGAATTTCCCTTCACCCATGTGAATGAAATTCTATTCATCAAGGGGTGCAAGGGAGTGAGAATGGATATTTAGAGGGTATTTTGGAACATATAAAAATCCTAGGATGATGGGTGATCCGTCCTCTATGGGTGGAGGAAAACTTTGTCCTTGAATTTTTACATGTTCAAGTTATTTTAACGGTTAGATCTGATTTTAAAAAAAGGGATATAAATGATAAAAGAATTAACTTGTATCTTTTACCATAGGTGAAAAAAAATGAAAATTTTCCTTTTGAGCAGCAAGTAGTGACACCCGACTATAAAAGGAATTAATTCCTCAACAATTCACACCGTGAATTACAAGCAGGGAAGGTCAACAAAAGCTCACACCGTGGGTTACACGCATGGAAGGTCAAGACAACCAATGAACATAATAGGGTGCATGTTATATGTCCGGGAACCCATCTAGGCGTAGGCTGCGCCTAGAAACAAGGGGCGGGACATAGCTAGGGTTTGGGTCATCTAGGGGGCGGGCTAGTCATTTCACCCACCCCCATGTGTCTAGGCTTACTACGCCCCCTGTTGCGTTAAGAAATTGTCGAGCGGTCCTGCGAGTGCCGTCACCTGCAAGTGGACCAAGGGGTCAACAGAGAGAACCGGTGTGGTTCCGGCCTAGGGCTCTCCGATGCCAAAGTTAGATCTCCTGGCGCAAATAGATGAATAGTGATTATTCAGTATGAGTTTAGCTGTCCCTTGATGGGGTTGTGTACCTTGCCTTTTATAGTAGCGTATGGCGGTGTGGAGAGTCCCAGTTTGATGGCGATTGTCCCGTTGAGTGGATAGAGGCCCTGGGTAACGGGGCTCTATCCTGATTGATCATCTCCCCGCGGGAGGGAGTGTCCTAGTGGTATCAAGACCCTTGGTGGATAAATACCTGCGTGTGGTGATAACGTCCTTGGTGCTTGAATCCGTCTGGGTGACGTGACCTCTAAGCGGCAGTCTAGAGTCCTGGTGGTGACATGAGTCTTAGCGATACGATCGGGTCATAGATGGGTAGCCCCCACCTCACGTGCCCACGATGCTATGCCTGGGTGCAGGCCGCGCCTGGGTGAGGCCGTACCTGGATGTGTGGCCACGCCTAGGTGAGGCTGCGCCCGAGTGGTGGCCGCGCCTGGGTGAGCCGCGCCCGGTGTGGCCCCGCGTGGCCGCGCCGAGGCCGGCCTCACTGGGTGAGTCGCGCACGATGTGTGGCCGCGCCTAGGTGAGGCTCGGCCCGGAGTGGTGGCCGCGCTGGGTGAGGCCGCGCTGGGTCTTTGGGACCGGTTCGTTCCCCTTGGCTATGGAGCGGGTCGTCTGTGACACGTGGCGATCGTTGATTGGCCCGGTGAATATTGGATGTATCATTTGCCCCCCACTCTCTTGGGATAGGATGATGTCCAAGAGAGTAGATGCCTTTACATAGTAAGGGGTCCGCTGCGAATAGACTTTCCTTGTGGGGTTTGCCTGTAAATCCACTAATGAGGTAGGAGAGATTGGGGGTTCAAACCTTTCCTCCTACACTTTTTCTTCTTTTGTTTTTTGAAGGTATATGTTCCTTCCTCTCACTTTCTCTTCTTTCACTTCTCATTTCTCTTTCTTACTTTTTGTCTCCCCTTTTGCTATCCTTTAATTCCCCCTTTGCATTCCCCTTTTTGTCTTTTGTCCTCTCTTTGGTGCCCACCATGTGCTTGTTTTTGGGTCACCTCCACTAGTATCCACTTTGCTTGATTTTGGGTCCTTGTGTTTGGTTTGTGTTCTCTTGGTGCCTTGGTTTGCTTGGAAGGCTTGGGTGATGCTTGGCTAGAGTGCCTTGCCTCTTGTGATCTCTATCCCTTGATTGTGCCTCGTGGTGTGGCCACGTCATCGCCGTGTGCCTGTCTTTCCACGTGGTCGCCTTTTTTCTTAGGTAAATCAATCCCCTTTCTTTCTTTTTCTCTTTTTTTTTTTTTTTTTTTTTTTTTGTAGGGCGGCGCCTCGGTGAGGCTGCGCCTGGGTGGCCGTGCCTGTGGGTGTGGCCGCGCAGGGTTGGCCGCGCCTGGGGTGGCCGCACTAGGGTGGCCGCGCTTGGGGTGGCCACGCCTGGGTGTGGTCGCGCCTTGCGAGTGTGGCCGCCTAGCTGGCCGCGCCTGGGTGGCCGCGCCTGGGTGTGGCCGCGCTTTGGTGTGGCCGCGCCTTGCGGGTGTGGTCCGCACCTTGCGGGTGTGGCCGCGCCTGGGTATGGCCCGCGCCTTGCCGGTGACGCCGCGCCTATGGTGGCCACGGCGTGGGTGTGATGGACCCTCGCTCTTCTTCCCTTTTCTTCCTCTTGTATGTGATGGATCTGCTGTTTATATTTTGCAGGTGGCATTCCTTTCATTTTTCTTGCCTTAGGGAGATTGCTTTCTCGAGTAAGTAGTTCATTCCCCTCTTGTCCTTCATGTAGTTCCCGGGTGACCTTGGCCCTACTTCGGTCGGGGTTGGATCTTCGAGAGGAGCGTTCCCCGGATCGCCTTCTTACTCAGGTACTCCCTCCTCTATACCCTCCCCTAGTGATGCGATGGAGGAGTGGGACCTTCTAGTGTCTCCGGTCCCGGTAGGGATCGTCGGCCCTGCAGGGCGGCATCCTCGGCCGTCGGTCTGGCGATAGGTTAGGCCTGTTGCTAGCATCTTGTCACCTTCGACTTGGTCTCCCTCCGTGAGGAGTTCCATATTCCCGCCGAGGTCATGTTGCGTGCTCCTGGGCACGCGAGTATGCCTTCTCTCATCGTGTGGGTGAGATCTGTCTCTCTGATTCATTTTTCTCCGGGGCCTTCGCCTTCCTATCCCTCTCTTTGTCGAGTTAGTGTTAGAGCATTGGCACCTCACCCCTGGCAGGTGTTGCCCAACTCTTGGAGGGTGATCTTGGGTTTCTATGTCTTCTTCGCCCGCTTTGGGCGTGCATGCCTGTTCCCCTTTTCTCCCACTTTTATCGTTGAAGAAGGGGAACCATGGATGCTATCACTTTGCTGCCCGCGTGCTCAAGGGGCCTATGCCTCTGTGGAGCTTCTCACGGGGATCACTAGTCACGTGAAGTATTGGAGGGATCGCTTCTTTTTTGCCCACGGTCCCCGATGCCCATTACGATTTGTTAGGGAAGTTATTGACCTCAAGAGGGTCAATCGGGGGCTTGGTGAGTGATTTTAAGGGTGACTCCCTCAAGTGCTGAGGTCGCGATCCATTCCACGTCCGGGAGTTGGACTCGGAGGCCTTCTGTCTCTTTGGAAGTTGAGTCCTGGTAAGAGCATTGTCTTTTGTACTTGATTGGCATGTTGGTATTTGAATGTATATGTCATCGATTGGTTAGGCGGTCTATACGGTGGATACAGCGTCCAGGTTTCGGTTTGCTCAGTGGCAATCTGCGGAGGAAGGCCGCCTCTCGGGGTGGTCCATCTGCTGGAGGGACCGATGTTAGTGGCACTACTGCGCTGTGGTTGTTGGAGCGAAGCGGAAGGGTGGACCGAGGACATGCCCGCGTGATGAGCTGCGGTGTGCGTGTCCTCCTTCCCCGTACTTCTCCGATGATGATGGCGTTTACGCTCTGTGCCTCTACCTCCCTCTGTCGGTCCTTCGGATCTTACGTATTGCCCCTTTCCAGGGAAAGGTGTGAGTTCCTCGGCGGTGCTGCCACGATCTTCCCATGTTTGGGTGAGTCCCAGTGATCACCTTGGGCGTCTTGGGAGGAGCTCGACCTTGGCCGAGCGGACTTGTCGTGGGAGTGGGTGGATAGGGGCGGGCTCCCTACGCGAGGATGGCCTTGCGAGAGGCTTAGAGATGCTTGTTTGGCTCAGACCCTCTACCATGATATGGCCTCGGTGAGTTATCCCTTTTTTGTCTTGTCATGTTCATTGCTCCCTTTATTTTTAGATTGTTTGACAGCCTGCCATGTTGATTGTAGGTCCATCACCTTATTGCTGAGGCGGTGCTTCGATTGGAGGGTCATGCTTCTTGTGAGGTGCAGATACAGCACACCCTGTGTGACGTGGAGAGGGAGCTCCAGGGACAGATTGATGTCTGTGAGAGAGCCGAGGCCGACGCATAGAGGGTGTCGGGGGAGCTTGCGGTGGCATCCGGGAAGCTCCTGGAGGTGTCTGAGGAGCTGCGTGCGACCTCTACTGGTGCGGTCGAGAGCTCGGCTAGGGTTCTTGCCTTGGAGGAGGAGCTTCATTCATTGAGGGGAAGGCATGAGGCGGAGCTGGCATCTGCAGGTGAGCGAGCTGTGGCTGAGTTCCAGGCATTCCCTGCGTTCTCGACGCTGTATCAGGCACAGCTTCAGCCCGCCTATGAGGGAGGGGTGTGGGACTTAGCCGCTTGTGTCCTGGAGGTGACCCCCGATTATGACTTCTCTGTTTTGGGGTTCTCTGAGTTTGCTGCGGCACTTTCGAGTGTAGCTGTGGTGGAGAGCGTTCCGGTGTCAGAGGTGGAGGCTATCTTGCCTGAGGGGGGTGCTGCTGTGCGTCCTCTTGAGGTGGACATGATGTCTCTGCTGGAGTCGAGATGACCCACCACACTCTGTGATCCCTTGACCCTACGGCCGTGCGATCTGTAGACGTCTCAACCTTTTTCCTTTTTTGAACTTGAGTTTGTAACTACTATGACTTTTCTATGTGATCGCTTTTGATTTTCTTTGTTGCATTGTCTCCTGGTGATTGTTTGCGCGTTGATACTCTCTGACCCTTGATAGTCATGGGATTTTGGTAGTGGCGTCGTGCCTTAGTGATCCTCGGACCTTGGTTGGTTTCCGCCTTAGGCGTAGAGCCTCAGTGTTGGCATATCGCCTTAGGCATGAAGCCTCGATGTTGGCATGTCGCCTTAGGCATAAAGCCTCAGTGTTTGGCATGTCGCCTTAGGCATAAAGCCTCGATGTTGGCATGCTGTCTTAGGCATAAAGCCTCGATGTTTGGCATGTTGCCTTAGGCATAAAGCCTCAGTGTTGGCATGTCGCCTTAGGCATAAAGCCTCAGGCATGTCGCTTTAGGCATGAAGCCTCGATGTTGGCATGTTGCCTTAGGCATAAAGCCTCAGTGTTGGCATATCGCCTTAGACATGAAGCCTCGATGTTGGCATGTCGCCTTAGGCATAAAGCCTCAGTGTTGGCATGTCGCCTTAGGCATAAAGCCTCAGTGTTGGCATATCGCCTTAGGCATGAAGCCTCGATGTTGGCATATCGCCTTAGGCATAAAGCCTCGATGTTGGCATATTGCCTTAGGCATAAAGCCTCAGTGTTGGCATATCGCCTTAGGCATGAGGCCTCAGTGTTGGCATGTCCCCTTAGGCATGAAGCCTCAGTGTTGGCATGTCGTCTTAGGCATAAAGCCTCAGTGTTGGCATGTCGCCTTAGGCATGAAGCCTCAGTGTTGGCATGTCGCCTTAATGTAGTGGCAGTGATTCGATTGAGTGGTAGAAGAAGACAAATATTCTTGCAACATCTCTTTATTTTGAATGAAATTCACATTGACCTTGAAATAGTGATGTCGTCTCTTTGCTCCTCTACTCTCACTGTACATTATCACTACCACTACTTCTGTGATTCTCTTGGTAGTACTTCTTGGATGTTACGAGTTCCGGGTGCGGTCTACCTTCTTGCCCCACTGGAGTCTTCAAGCGGTAAGTCCACAGGCGTATGCGCTTGGAGACTATGTAGGGTCCTTCCGATTGGGTGGCTGACTTCCCTACCTTGTGGTGTGATGCACTTGCCCTCCGTAATACTAAATCTCCCTGGTGGAATAGCCTTTCCTTGACCCTGGCATTATAGTACCAGCGATGCGTTCTTTGGTAGGCGGCGTTCCTTAGTAGTGCTTTCTCGCGGACCTCATCTATAAAGTCTAGGTTACGCCGATCCGTCGACATAGGATGCGTTCATTGAAGTGCAGAACCCTATGGGACATGGCGCAGATCTCTACTGGCGCCAATGCTTGAGTGCCATATGCAAGGCGGAATGGGCTCTCTCCTGTGGGCGTCCGTACTGTAGTTCGGTATGCCCACATAGACGCTTGGTAGCTCTTCTACCCACTTGCCTTTGGCTCCTTCTAGCCTTTTCTTGACTCCTTCCGATGGCGTTACATTGTGACCTCCACGACCATTGGCACGTGGGTATGCTACCGACACAGGCCGATAGTCGATGTTGTAGGCTGTGACGAGAATGCTTGGAATTTGGGATTGTTGAATTATTTTCCATTGTCTAAGACGAGGATCCGTGGTACCCCAAACCTGTAGATGACATCATCGCGGACGAACTTCTCCATCTCTGTCTTTGTTATCTTGGCCAAGGGTTTAGCTTCGACCCACTTGGTGAAGTAGTCGATCACGACGACCAGGTACTTTCTGTTTCCCGGTGCTGTGGTGAAGTTGCCTAAGATGTCTAGTCCCCACATGGCAAAAGGTATGGGGTTGAGGATTGATGTCAGCTTGGTGGCGAGTAGATGGGGTACGGGGGCGAACAACTGACATTGCTCGCACTTCTTGGCATATTGGATGGCCTCCTCTTGCATTCGTGGCCAGTACATTCTCATCCCTGGGAACTCGAACCATCTCAAACTTCATGAAACCCTCGATCAACACTTGAGCATGCGCTAGGTATGATGCCATCCTCTCATCTTTCGCCTCATACTCTCCATTCACCTGATTCACCACGAGCTGGGAGTCGCTCCGGGTGGATTGGTGTGTGACTTGGATGGCTTTGGCCACCTGGAGTCCAGCTAGTAATGCCTCGTACTCTGCTTCATTATTGGATGCTTGGAAGGTGAATCAGAGAGCATATTGGATACGAAATCCCTCGGGGCTAGTTAATATGAGACACGCGCCGCTTCCTGCCACATTGCTCGACCCGTCCACGAACATGTCCCACGATCCATGATCCTTCTCTTCGGGCTCCCCTGTTTCTACTCGATCTCAGACAGGGTACACTCTGCAATGAAATCTGCAAGAGCCTGGCCTTTGATGGCTGTCCTTGGTTGTAACCTGATGCCATGCTAACTTAACTCCACCGCCCATGCTATCAATCGCCCAAGCGTCCGACATGCGAGTATCTTCTTCGGGGTAGGTGCTGTGAGGACTATGATGGTATGGGCTTGGAAGTATGGTCGTAGCTTCTGGCTCTTGTTACCAATGCATAGGCTACCTTCTCGATCCTAGTGTCTGGGTCTGCCTCGATCAGGACATGGGCGGCGTAATAGATGGGCCTCTGGACCTTGTCTTCTTCCTTAGCGATGCTACGCTGACCGCGACAGGTGGCGGCCGAGGTAGAGTCAGTAACTCTTCATTGGGTTACGTCGCCCAAGCAATGGTGGGCTCTCTAGGTACTCCTTCAATTCTCCGAACGCCTTACGGCACTCTTCCGTCCATGTGAAATCTTTAGGGCTTGGAGGTTCTTCAATGTTTTAAAGAATGGTAAGCACTTATCACTGATCGTGACACGAACCTGGGAAGGGCGGCGACCCTTCCATTCAACCTCTGCACTTCCCTGACCGTTCGAGGAGGTGCCATTTCTTGGATGGCCTTGATCTTGGATGGGTTGGCTTCTATTCCACGGACTGAAACCATGAACCCCGAGAAATTTTCTGACGTTACGCCAAGGCGCACTTGCAGGTTTAGCTTCATCTGGTTCCTCCTCGATCTTGCAAATGCCTCCTCTAGGTCGGTCGGTGTTGGTTGGCGTGGATGCTTTTCACGAGCATGTCATCCACATATACCTCCATATTGCGCCCGATCTGCTCCTCGAACATCTTGTTAACCATCCTCTGATAGGTGGCCCCTGTATTCTTTAACCCGAACGGCATGACGTGGTAGCAGTAGTTCTCTTTGTCCGTCCGGAATGCGGTATAAGACTCATCATCCTCATACATGAGGATTTGGTTGTATCTGGAGTAGGCGTCCATGAAACTCAGCATCTCATGGCCGGTGGTGGCGTCGATCAGTAGGTTGATCCTGGGCAGTGGGTACTCATCTTTTGGGCATGCCTTGTTCAGGTCGGTATAGTCGACACACATCCTCCACTTCCCATTTGGCTTTAGTACCATGACCACGTTGGCGAGCCAGGTTGGGAACTTCTCCTTTCTGATGAACCCTGATCGGCTTAACTTCTCGACCTCCTCCTTAATTGCTGCTTGTCGATCGAGGGCGAAGTTACACCACTTCTGTTAAACGGGCTTCCTGGTTGGGTCGACATGTAGTCGGTGTTCCGCTATGGAACGTGGTATTCCCTGGCATGTCGGGGTCGACCATGCGAAGACATCTATGTTCGCTTGGAGGAGGTGTCAAGCCCTTCTTTCTGTTCCTTGTTTAGCGACGAGCCAACACGAGCGACCTTGGAGGGGTCGTCTGGCTGAGGGCCGAGGGATGAGGTCTTCCACGGCCTTCCCCTTCTCTCTGTCAGTTCATCTCTCTAGTTACTAACCATGTTCTCTAGGCAGAGTGCCATTCCATGGGTGTTGCCATTGTTCTTTTTCATGAAGGTGGCATAGCACTCCCTCGCTTTCTTCTGATCTCCTCGGACTTCGTCTACCCCATTCTCGGTAGGGAACTTCATCTTTAGGTGAAGTGGCGATATGACTCCCTCGCTTTCTTCTCGTCTCGGTTCCATTCTATCTCCGTCGCGACCTCTATCTCCTTGGCCTGAGCGGTTGTCACGTCTCCCCTTCACATACTTGTTCAAGCTTCCTGCTCTTACCAGTTGTTCTATCTCTTTCTTCAATTGATAGCACTACTCTATGTCGTGCCCATTCTCTTTGTGGAAGAGGTAATATTTGTTAGGGTTCCGCTTCTCTGGTCCTGCTAGCATGGGTCGTGGCCAATGGAGTAGGTCACGGTCTTGGATCTGCATGAGTATCTGGGTCCTGGTGGTGTTCAGTGGTGTGAACTCGGGGGTGCTTGCCCTCTCACTCCTCTATGGGCGGCGGTCTGTCCTCCTAGATGGGCGGTCGCTCTTCTCTTGTCGGCGCTCTGTCCTCGACCTCTTACCCTCTTTGCGGTCATTAAGTGCTGACCTCTTGTTGTCTTGTGGCTTGGCCTCGATTATTTTTGTTCTAGCTTGTAGTACCTCGGCCATATTTGCAAACTCGTTACACCGCTCCAAGAGCTCTTGCATAGTCCTGGTCTCATGACGTGCCAGGTCCTTGATCAGTCCAGGTCCCTAATACCTCCTGCTAGGGCTGCATCGTGTCTGGTCATCCAAGTCTCGAACCTCCAGGGGACTCTTTGGTGAACACAGTGCGTATTCCCTGAGAGATTCCCCAGGATTCTGTACCACGTTCAGTAGATCGACGGTGGTCTTCTTCTGCTTGACGCTGCTTTGGAAGTGGGTGACGAACTATTCACATAGCTCTGCGAACGAGCCTATAGATCTCGGTCGTAGCCTGGAGAACCATAATGTGGCTGCTCCCTTGAGGGATGCCGGGAATGCCCGACAGGAGACCACGTCCGACCCCCCATACAGCGTCATCATGCCATTAAAGTAGTTGATGTGGTCATTGGGGTCAGTGGTACCACTATACAGTTCAAAGGTGGGTAGTCAAAACCTGGAAGGTAGTGTGGCTGACATGATCTCTACCGA
Source organism: Telopea speciosissima (assembly GCF_018873765.1). NCBI lineage: Eukaryota > Viridiplantae > Streptophyta > Magnoliopsida > Proteales > Proteaceae > Telopea > Telopea speciosissima. The sequence goes on along the minus strand of NC_057920.1, from coordinate 67,694,418 downwards.
GAAGAGGTGTTGTCCAGGTATGGAATGCGTCTCGCCTTTGGTCTGCTTCTTTAACCCTTTCAGCTTCTCATCCAGGTCGCGGAGTCTTTGATCGAGCTCCTTGTCCCGTGTCTGCCCCCCACGCCTGGCCGAACGTTCGCTACAACCCCGTTCACGCTCTCTCCTGGATGTCCCCTCCCGCCTTGAGTATTGGCAGGATGGGGAATGGTCACGCCGTGATGAACCCTGTCGTGAAGGTGAGGGGCTTTCTTCTCTGTAGGTCCAGCTTCGTCGTGGTATGTGACCTTCTTCCAGTCGTCCGTCGAACACAAACCTCCGGACCGATCTCTGCGGGCTAGACACCCTCGCCCTGGGTGTTGGCGTTCTCCCCCGTTCTGACCGTGGCGAGAGGTCTCTTGTTCTCCTGGGATGCTGGGAAGGCTCCCCCCGCTGCGAAGTGGGGGTTGCCTGTCGCGCTAGTCTCTCTGATCTCACGCCCTTGGGAGATGATCTCCTAGGGTTTGGCTCTTGTCGAGGTACGGACTCCACCCTTGCTGATGGTGAAGTCCTTCGACGGTGAGACGTCGCACACTGCGTCAAGTATTCTCGAAAGAGTCGTTGTTCATCGAGGATGCACCGTTGCGGTCGTTGATCGACCCACGATGGCTGGAGCATTGGGGTCGGGTATCACCTCTACCCTCGCATCATCGGCCTCGTCATTGTTGGGCTCGTCGACCTGGCTGGTCATTAAGGGGATCTCTTCCTCCCAGGAGGGACATGGTCACGGTCGTTGACTCTGCGAGAGTACTGCGGGAGTGGTGATCCATTCCTTACTCCATTGTTGGTGGTGGTAGTCTTCCTTCGTGCCATTGAATGAATATGGAAGCGAGCTAGTAGTCTGTAATGGCTAGCATCGTTCCCACAGACGACGCCAATCTGTTGCGTCATGAAATCATCGAGCGGTCCTGCGAGTGCCGTCACCTGCAAGTGGACCAAGAGGTCAACAGAGAGAATCGGTGTGGCTCCGGCCTAGGGCTCTCCGATGCCAAAGTTAGATCTCCTGGCTCAAACAGATGAATAGTAATTATTCAGTGTGAGTTTAGCTGTCCCTTGATGGGGTTGTGTACCTTGCCTTTTATAGTAGTGTATGGCGGTGTGGAGAGTCCCAGTTTGATGGCGATTGTCCCGTTGAGTGGATAGAGGCCCTGGGTAATGGGGCTCTATCCTGATTGATCATCTCCCCGCGGGAGGGAGTGTCCTAGTGGTATCAAGACCCTTGGTGGATAGATACCCGCGTGTGGTGATAACGTCTTTGGTGCTTGAATCCGTCAGGGTAACGTGACCTCTAAGCGGCGGTCTAGAGTCCTAGTGGTGACATGAGTCTTAGCGATACGATCGGGTCATAGATGGGTAGCCCCCACCTCACGTGCCCACGATGCTGTGCTTGGGTGCAGGCCACGCCTGGATGTGTGGTCGTACCTAGGTGAGGCCGCGCCTGGGTGAGGCCGCGCCCCCGTTGTGTGGCCATGCCTGAGGGGTGGCCGCACCTGGGTGAGGCAGCGCCCTGATGTGTGGCCGCGCCTAGGTGAGGCCGTGCCCGAGTGGTGGCCGCGCCTGGGTGAGGCCGCGCCTAGGTGAGGCCGCACCTGGGTGAGGCCGCGCCTAGGTGAGGCCGTGCCTGGGTGCTGGCCGCGCCCGGGTGCTGGGACCCTGGTTCGTTCCCCTTGGCTATGGAGCGGGTCGTCTGTGACACGTGGCGGTGGTTGATTGGCCCGGTGAATATTGGATGTATCAGTTCCTCTCCTTCACTTTCTCTTCTTTTACTTCTCATTTCTCTTTCTTACTTTTTGTCTCCCATTTTGCTCTTCTTTAATTTCCCCTTTGCATTCCACTTGTTGTCTTTTGTCCTCTTTTTTGGTGCCCACCGTGTGCTTGTCTTTAGGTCACCTAGACTAGTATCCATTTTGCTTGATTTTGGGTCCTTGTGTTTGCTTTGTGCTCACTTTGTGCCTTGTTTGCTTGGAAGGCTTGAGTGCCTTGCCTCTAGTGGTCTCTGTCACTTGATCGTGCCCGTGGGGTGGTCGAGTCATCATGTGTTTGCCTCCCCGTGCTGTCGCCTTCCCCCTGAGGTGAGTTCAACCCCTTCTCTTTCTTTTTCTTTTCTTCTTCTTCTTCTTTTTTTATTTTTTTATTTTTTTTATTTTTTTTATATGGAGGGCTACGCCTAGGTGGGGCCGCGCTTGTGGGGGCATGAGGCCGTGCCTGTGGGCACCAAGGCCGCGCCTGGGTCACCGCGCCTATGGGGCATAAGGCCGCACCTGGGTGGCCGTGCCTGTGGGCGTGGGGCCGCCTGATCGTCGCACCTGCGTGAGGCCACGCCTGAGTGGCCTTCGCCTGCGGGTGTGAGGCCGCGCCTATGGTGGCCGCGGCATGGGTGTGATGGACCCTCATGCTTCTTCACTTTTCTTCTTCTTGTCTGTGATGGATTTGCTGTTTATACTTTGCAGGTGGCCTTCATCTCATTTTTCTTGCTAGCTTCTCGTTTGGGAGATCACTTTCTCAAGTACATAGTCCATTCCTCACTTGTCGTTCATGTCGTTTCTGGGTGACCTTGGCCCTGCTTCAGTCGGGGTTGGATCTTCAGAGGAGTGTTCCCCAGGATCGCCTTCTTCTGTGGGTACTCCATCCTCTATACCCTCCCCCAGTGCTATTGATGGAGGTGTGGGACCTTCTAGTGTCTCTGGTCCCAGTAGGGATCGTAGCCCCTTCGGGGCGGCGTCCTCAGTCGTCGGTCCTGCTGATAGGTTGGGCCATGTTGTCAGCATCTTGTCACCTTCTGACTTGGTCTCCCTCCGTGAGGAGTTTCATATTCCCGCTGAGGTCATGTTGCATATTCCTGGACCTGGCGAGTATGCCTTCTCTCACTGTGCGGATGAGATCTGTCTCTACCGTTCCTTTTTCTCCGGGGCCTTCGCCTTCCTATCCCTCGCTTTGTCGAGTTGGTGTTAGAGCATTGGCACCTCACCCCTGAGCAAGTGTTGCCCAATTCTTGGAGGGTGATCTTGGGTTTCTATGTCTTTTTTGCCCGCCTAGGGCTTGCCGCCACTGTTCCCCTATTCTCCCACTTTTATCTGTTGAAGAAAGGGAATCATGGATGTTATCACTTTGCTCGCCGCGTGCTCAAGGAGCCCTATGCCTCTGTGGAGCTTCTCACGGGGATCACTAGCAACGTGAAGTATTGGAGGGATTGCTTCCTTTTTGCCACGATCCCCCGATGCCCACTACGGACTGCTAGGGAAGTTATTGACCTCAAGAGGGTCAATCAGGGGCTTTAGCTGAGTGATTTTGGGGGTGACTCCCTTAAGCTATGCCTGGGTCGCGATCCGTTCCATGTCCAGGAGTTGGACTCGGAGGCCTTCCTGTCCCTCTGGAAGTTGAGTCCTGGTAAGAGCACTGTCTTTTGTACTTGATTGGCAAGTTTGTATTTGAATATATATGTCATCTGACTGGTTGGGCGGTCTATGCAGTGGATATGCGTCCAGACTTCAGTTTGCTCCGTGGCAATCTACGGAGGAAGGCCGCTTCTCAAAGTGGTCCATCTGCTGGAGTGACCGATGTTGGTGGTGTACGTGCTTGTGGGTGTTGGAGCAAAGCAAAAGGGTGGTCTAGGATATGCCCACGTGATGAGCTCTGGTCTGCGTGTCCTCCTTCCCCGTACTTCTCCTGATGATGATGGCGTTTCGGGCTCTGTGCCTCTGCCTCCCTCTATAGCCCCTTCTGGGTCTTCTGCATTGACCCTCTCCAAGGGGAAAGGGGTGAGTTCCTCTAGTGGTATTGGCACTGATCTTCCCGCGCTGGATGAGTCCCTGGTGATCACCTTGGGGGTGCCGGAGGGCTCGACCTTGGCTGGAGCCAGAGTGTCGCGGGAGTGGGTGGACAGGGGTAGGCTCCCTACCGCGAGGGTGGCCTTGCAGAGGCTTAACGATGCTTATCTGGCCCAGACTCTCTACTATGATATGGCTTCGGTGAGTTATCCCTTTTTTGTCTCGTCATGTTCGTTGCTCCATTTATTCTTAGAGTGTTTTATCACTTGCCATGTTGATTGTAGGTCCATCACCGTGTTGCTTTGAGGCGGTGCTTGATTAGAGAGTCACGCTTCTCGTGAGGTGCAGAATCAGCGCACCTGCGTGATGTGGAGAGGGGAGCTCCGAGGGACGGTCGATGCCCGTGAGAGGGCTGAGCGGGGCGCACGACGAGGCGTCGGGAGCTCGCGGTGGCGTCCGAGAAGCTCTGGAGGTGTACGAGGAGCTTCGTGTGACCTCTCTTTGGTGCGGCGAGAGCTCGGCTAGAGTTCTTGCCTTGGAGGAGGAGCTTCATTCGTTGAGGGGGAGACATGAGGCGGAGTGGCATCTGCAAGCTTCAGGCGTGGCCGAGTTCCAGCGTCCTCGGCGTTCTCGGTCTTTGTGTCGAGGAGAAGCTTGACCCGCCTATGAGGAGGGGTTCGGGACTTAGCCGCTTGTGTCTGGAGGTGACCCCCGATTATGACTTCTCTATCTTGGGGTTCTTTGAGTTTCTTTGCGGCGCTTCCCGGTGTAGCGGTGGTGGAGAGCGTTTCAGTGTCAGAGGTGGAGGCTGCCCTGCCTGAGGGGGGTGCGGCTACGCATCTTCTTGAGGTGGACATGATGTCTCCTGCTGGGTCGGAGGTGACCCACCCCTCTGTGGTCCCTTGACCCTACGGTCGTCTTGATCTCGTAGGCGTCTTGACCTTTTTTTTTTTTTGAACTTGAGTTGTAACTATTGTGACTTCTCTATGTGATCGATGTTGCTTTTCTTTGATTACATTGTCTCTTGGTGGTTGTTTGCGTGTTGATGCCCTATGACCCTTGATAGTCATGGGATTTTGGTGGTGGCTTAACGCCTTAGGCGTAGAGCCTCAATGGTGGCATGATGCCTTAGGCATAAAGCCTCGGTGGTGGCATGACGCCTTAGGCATAGAGCCTCAATGGTGGCATAACACCTTAGGCATAAAGCCTCGATGGTGGCATGACGCCTTAGGCATAAAAACCTGGATGGTGGCATGACGCCTTAGGCATGAAGCCTCAGTGGTGGCATGACACCTTAGGCATGAAGCCTCAGTGGTGGCATGTTGCCTTAGGCATAAAGCCTCGATGGAGGCATATTGCCTTAGGCATGGAGCCTCAATGGTGGCTTGACGCCTTAGGCATGAAGCCTCAGTGGTGGCATGTTGCCTTAGGCATAAAGCCTCGATGGTGGCATGACGCCTTAGGCATAAAGCCTCAGTGGTGGCATGACTCCTTAGGCATAGAGCCTCAGTGGTGGCATGTTGCCTTAGGCATAAAGCCTCAGTGGTGGCATGTTGCCTTAGGCATAAAGCCTCCGTGGTGGCTTGACGCCTTGGTGTAGTGGCAGTGATTCGATTGAGTGGTAGAAGAAGACAAGTATTCCTGAAACACCTTTTTATTTTGAATGAAAATTTTTAACTTGCCCTTGAAACAGTGATGTCGTCTACAGCTCTGCTTGCTACTACTCTGCTGTTACCACTACCACTCTTGCTACTATTGATGGAGTGTTTGCTTCTCTTGGTAATACTTCTTGGTGTTCCGAGTTCCGGTGCGGTCTACCTTCTTGCCCCCTGAGTCTTCAAGCGGTAGGTCCCTGGACGTATCTGCTTGGAGACTATGTAGGGTCCTTCCCAGTTGGCTGATAGCTTCCCTGCCTTTTCTGGACTCCTTCTAGTAGTGTTCTGTTGGTGACCTCCACCTGACCATTGGCCTATGGGTATGCTACCGATACAGGCCGATAGTCGATGTTGTACCTGTGACAAAATACTTAGAATTTGGGGTTGTTGAATTGTTTACCGTTGTCTGAGACGAGGATCTGTGGTACCCCAAACCTATAGATGACGTCGTCGCGAATGAACTTCTCCATCTCTGTCTCTGTTATCTTAGCCAAGGGTTTAGCTTCGACCTACTTGGTGAAGTGGTCAATCGCGACGACCAGGTACTTTCTGTTTCCGGTCTTTGTGGTGAAGTTGCCTAAGATGTCCGATCCCCACATGGCAAAAGGTATGGGGTTGAGGATTGATGTCGACTTGGTGGCCGTGGAGATGAAGTCTTGGGGCGAACAAGCGACATTGCTCGCACTTTTTGGCATATTGGATGGCCTCCTCTTGCATTCGTGGCCGAGTATAGTCCCACGGCGGAGGATTTTGTAGGCTAGGGCTCGTCCCCCATGTGGCTTCCACATATCCCTCATGGACTTCGGCTAGGCGTGCTTTGCCCCCTTGGGTCCTAGGCACCGGAGTAGTGGTCTTTGTTGCCCCCGCTTGTACAGTACCCCATTTAGGACGGTGTACTTTGCGGCTCTCATCCCGATCTTCCTTGCCTCGGCCTTGTCTTACGGTAAGACGTCGTTACGGAGGTAGTTGAGTAGAGGGTCCATCCAGCCCGGGTCCCTCCTCGATTTCGTTAACTGCTTTTCCTTGTACGTTGGCTCATACAGGATCTCAACATAGATGCGCTAGCCAAATTTTGGAGTTCCTCATTGGCTAGCTGGATAGGGCGTCGGCGACGACATTCTCGTCCCTAGGGACTCGAACCATCTCGAACTTCATGAAACCCTCGATCAATGCTTGAGCACGTGCTAGGTATGATGCCATTCTATCATCTTTCGCCTCATACTCTCCATTCACCTGATTCACCATAAGCTAGGAGTCGCTCTGGGTGGATAGGTGTGTGACTTGGATGTCTCTAGCCACCCGGAGTCCAGCTAGTAGTGCTTCATATTCTACTTCATTATTGGATGCTTGGAAGGTGAATCGGAGAGCATATTGGATACGAAATCCTTCGGGGCTGGTTAATATGAGGCCAGCGCCGCTTCTTGTCGCGTTACTCGACCCATCCACGAATATGTCCCACGATCCGTGATCCTTCTCCTCGGGCTCCCCTATCTCTGATTCGATCTCAGACAGGGTACATTCTGCAATAAATCTGCAAGAGCCCGGCCTTTGATGGCTATCCTTGGTTGGAATTTGATGTCATGCTCACTTAACTCCACCGCCCACACTGTTAATCGTCCGGAGACGTCTGGCTTGTGAAGTATCTTCAGGTTTGTGAGGACCGTGATGGTATGGGCTTGGAAGTATGGTCGTAGCTTCCTGGCTGCGATTACCAAGGCATAGGCTACCTTCTCGATCCTAGTGTACCTGGTCTCGCATCGATCGAACATGGCCGACGTAGTAGATAGGCCTTTGGACTTTATCTTCTTCCTTCGCGTGATCTGCGACCGCGACAGGGTGGCGGCCGAGTAGAGCCGCAACTCCTCGTTAGGTTACGGTCGCCCAAGCGGTGGTGGGCTCTTTAGGTACTCCTTCAATTCTTGAACGCCTATACGCACTCTTACATCCATGTGAAATCTTTAGGGCTTTCGGAGGTTCTTCAATATTTTGAAGAATGGTAAGCACTTATCACCGATCGTGACACAAACCTGGAAAGGGCAACGACCCTTCGATTTAACCTCTGCACTTCCTGACCGTCCGAGGAGGTGCCATCTCTTGGATGGCCTTGATCCTGGATGGGTTGGCTTCTATTCCACGTCTTGAGACCATGAACCCGGGAATTTTCCGACGTTACACCAAGGCACACTTTACGGGGTTTAGCTTCATCTGGTTCCTCCTCGATCGCGAATGCTTCCTCTAAGTCGGTCAGTGTTGGTTGGCGTGGATGCTTTTCACAAGCACGTCATCCACATATACCTCCATGTTGCGCCCGATCTGCTCCTCGAACATCTTGTTGACCCTCCTCCGATAGGTGGCCCCGTATTCTTTAACCCGACGGCATGACGTTGTAGCAGTAGTTCTCTTTGTCCGTTCGGAATGCGGTGTAGGACTCATCACCCTCATGCATAAGGATTTGGTTGTACTCGGAGTAGGCATCCATAAAACTCGGCATCTCATGGCCGACGGTGGCGTCAATCGATGGGTCGATCCTGGGCGGTGGGTACTCATCTTTTGGGCATGCCTTGTTCGAGGTCGGTGTAGTCGACACACATCCTCCACTTCCCACTTGGCTTTGGTACCATGACCACGTTTGCGAGCCGAGGTTGGGAACTTCTCCTTCTCGATGAACCTGATTGGCTTAACTTCTCGACCTCTTCCTTGATTGCTTTGCCGGTTCGAGGGCGAGTTACGCCGCTCGTTGAATGGGCTTCTGGTTGGGTCGACATGTAGTCGATGCTCCGCTATGGAACGTGGTATTCCCGGCATGTCGGAGGTTGACCATGCAAAGACATCCATGTTCACTTGGAGGAGGTGTCCAAGCCCTTCTTCTGTTCCTTGCTTAGTAGCGAGCCGACTGACGACCTTGGAGGGGTCATCCCGGCTGAGGGGCCATGGGATGAGGTCTTCCACTTGGTCTTCCCCTTCTCTCTGTCAGTTCATCTCTCACGTCACGACCGGGTTCTCTAGGCAGAGTGCCATTCCACGGTGTTACCATTGTTCTTTTTCATGAAGGTGGCATAACACTCCCTTGCTTTCTTCTGTTCTCCTTGGACTTCGCCTACCCCATTCTCGGTGGGGAACTTCATCTTTAGGTGAAGTGGCGATATGACTCCTCTAAGGGCTGTCAGAGATGGTCGCCCTAGGAGGCCATTGAAGGACACCACGGACTTGACTACCATGAAATTCACCATGATGGTTACTTGTCGAGGGTGTACCCCGAAGGTGACGGGTAGTTCTATGGTACCTCTAATGGAGGCGGTGGCACACGAGAATCCATGGAGATAAGTGGGCTCGGTTTGAGCTGATCGTACCCAAACCCGGCTGCCGATAGGTGTTCAAGGAGAGTACATCAGCAGACGCCTTTGTCTATCAATACCCGTATATGCGAGTCGGTTGGCTACCTCCACCTATACTACCAAGGCATCTTCATGTGGAAAGTTTAGTCCTTCCAGGTCTTCATTCGAGAAGGAGATCACGGCCTGGGTCTTGGCTATCTTGCTTGGCTTCTCTACCACTCCTACGAACTTTGCATGAGCTTTAGCTTTTCTGGTGAACTCTTACCCTGGTCCTCCAAGTATGGTGAGGATAGGAGGTCCCTTGGTGCCACTAGGTTGTGCATCTCTCCGCTCTTACAGGCGGTCTCTCTCTCGATCTATTCTTCTTTCTTCTCGTCTTGGTTCCACTCTGTCTCCATCGCGACCTCTGTCTCCTTGGCCTGAGCGGTTGTCATGTCTCCCCTTCACATACTTGTTCAAGCTTCCTGCTCTTACAAGTTGTTCTATCTCTCTCTTCAATTGATAGCACTCCTTTGTGTCGTACCCATTTTCTTTGTGGAAGAGACACTACTTGTTAGAGTTTCGCTTCTCTGGTCCTGCTAGCATGGGTCGTGGCCAATGGAGTAGGTCACGGTCTTGTATCTGCATGAGTATCTAGGACCTGGTGGTGTTTAGTGGTGTGAACTCAGGGGTTCTTGCCCTCTCACTTCTCTCTCAGGTGACGGTTTGTCCTCCCGGATGGGCGGTCGTCCTTCTCTTATCGACGCTCTGTCTCGACCTCTTACCTTCTTTGCGATCATCAAGTCTTTGACCTCTTGTTGTCTTGTGGCTTGGCCTCGATTATCTTCGTTTTAGCTTGTAGTACCTCGTCCATATTTGCAAACTCGTTGCACCGCTCCGGAGCTCTTTCATAGTCCTGGTCTCATGACGTGCAGGTCCTTGATCAAGTCCAGGTCCCTGATACCTCCCGCTAGGGCTGCATGTTGTGTGCGGTCGTCCCAGTCTCGAACCTCCGAGGGATTCCTTGGTGAACCTGGTAATGTACTCCTGAGATTCCTAGGATTTTGTACCACGTTCAATAGATTGTGATGGTCTTCTTACGCTTGACCTTTGCTTTAGGCGGGTGACAAACTATTCGCATAGCTCTGCGAGCGAGCATATAGATCTCGATCGTAGCCTGGAGAACCATGATGTGGCTGCTCCTTTGAGGGATGCAAGGAATGCTCGACGAGGAGACCACGTCCCACCCACCATATAACGTCATCATGCCATTAAAGTAGTTGATGTGGTCATTAGGGTCGATGGTACTCTTGTAAAAGTTCAAAGGTGGGTAGTCGAAACCTGGAAGGTAGCGTGGTGACATGATCTCTGCCGAGAATGGGTGTTGTCCAGGTATGGAATGTGTCTCGCCTTTGGTATACTTCTTCAACCCTTCCGACTTCTCATCCAGGTCGCAGAGTCTTGATTGAGCTCCTCGTCCCATATCTCTGTCCTCACGTCTGGCCGACATTCATGGCGACCCCGTTCACGCTCTCTCCTGGATGTCCCCTCCCGCCTTAAGTGTTGGCGGGATGGTGAATGTTCACGCCCGTGATGAACCCCGTCGTGAAGGTGAAGGGCTTTCCTCTCTGTAGGTCCGGCTTCATCATGGTATGTGACCTTCTTCAAGTCGTCCATCAAACATAAGCGTCCAGGACCGATCTCTGCCAGGCTTGACAACCTCGCCCAGGGGTTGGCGTCCTCCCACGTTCGACCGTGGCTAGAGGTCTCTTATTCTCCTGGGATCTTTGGGAAGGCTCCCCCCGCGGAGTGGGGTTGCCCGTTACGCAAGTCTCTTTGATCTCACGCCTCGGGAGATGATCTCCTAGGGTTCGGCTCTTGTCGAGGTACGGACTCCACCCTTGCGATGTGAAGTCCTTCGACGGTGAGGCGTCGCACGGTGTGTCAAGTATTCTCGAAAGAGTCTTTGTTCATCGAGGATTTATCGTTGCGGGTCGTTGATCGACCCACGGTGGTCGGAGCATTGGAGTCGGTATCACCTCCACCACCACATCGTCTACCTCGTCATTGTTGGGCTCAAGTCGACCACAACCGGTCATTAAGGGGGATCTCTTCCTCCAGGGAGGACATGGTCTCAGTGGTTGGCTCTGCGGCGAGAGCACTGCGGGGGTGGTGATCCATTCCTTGCTCCGTTGTTGGTGGTGGTAGTCTTCCTTCGTGCCATTGAATGAATATGGAAGCGAGCTAGTAGCTATAATGGCTAGCGTTGTTCCCACGACAGCAGCCAATCTGTTACGTCAAGAAATCGTCGGCGATCTGCGAGTGCCATCACCTGGCAAGCTCGGACCAAGGGGTCAACAGAGAGAACCGTGTGGTTCCACCTAGGAGCTCTCCGATGCCAAAGTTAGATCTCCTGAGCAAATAGATGAATAGTGATTATTCAATATGAGTTCGAGATGTCCCCTATGGGGTTGTGTACCTTGCCTTTTATAGTAGTGTATGGAGGTGTAGAGAGTCCCGGTTTGATGGTGATTGTGCTTGTTGAGTGGATAGAGGCCCTGGGTAATGGGGCTCTATCACGATTAGCCATCTCCCGCGGGAGGGAGTGTCTGGTGGTATCAAGATCCTTGTTGGATAGATACCCGTGTGTGGTGATAACGTTATTGGTGCTTGAATCCATCTGGGTGACGTGACTTCTAAGCGGTGGCCTAGAGTCCTGGTGGTGACATGAGTCTGCAGTGACACGATTGGGTCATAGACGAGTGGCCCCGGTGTCCGTGTACATCACGTCCGTGTCCACGATGCCACGCCTGGGTGCAGGCCCGCCTGGGTGAGAGGTCGTGCCTGGGTGCAGGCTGCACCTGGGTGAGGCCGCGCCTGGGTGTAGGCCGCGCCTGGGTGAGGCCACGCCTGGGTGCAGGCCGCGCCTGGGTGTTGGCGGCGCCCGGGTGGGACCCCCGGTTCATTCTCCTTGGTTCTGAGGCGGGTCGCCCTGTGACATGTGGCGGCCGCTAATTGGTCCATGAATCTTAGATGTATCACCCCCAATGCAGAGAACTTTATCCCAACATAATATTAGCAGTTCTTGAATTTAATATTCGATCGTTTGAACAATGACCCTTGTTATGAATCTAGTTTCAACCTTATCCATCCATACCAAAATATTGAGAAACTAGGTCCCTTGAAACCTATAGAAAGGCATTAAGAAAGGAGGTTCCTTGTGGTAATTGATAGTCAATTGAGAACTTCCAGGTTGCAGACCTCTAATAAATTCGCATTATACAAGGTAAGGAAATATTTTAACTTAAGAAGATCTTCGCATGTTGTTTCTATATTATTATCCTTCTTAGTAATTAAGTTTGGTTTAGATTGATCCACATCGAAGGGTCTTAACATATCTTTTTAGGTGATGAAGTTTCCCTTCATCCATGTTGTAAAGAGAATTGTTTTTAAACCATAACAAGATTTTTGGATTGGTCTACGGGAAGAGTAGTTTCAAACATGTATAACACGAGATAAGAGTTTACAATTGAACTCAATGTTTAATAGTCTAATCAAAAAGTCACATCACTTGAGTGACAAAAAACTTTTTCATCTCTTGTTTGTTTTTTCATGTCATCTACGTTCTTTCCATATTATCGATCTTAGTAACGGGGTCAATAGGTTAGGTTCGGAATTGATCAACGTGAATCTTGACTTGAAACCTATAAAGGATTTTTAAAAAGAACAATGCTAAGGGGGTCACCCTCATACTGCAACCACACTTGATCACCTTGAATTCAAGATCAGGGTAGTAATTTATAGGGGAAATTGCCTAGATCTACTAGATACGAGACTAAATTACCAAACAAGAAGGATTGACTTTGTTTTACACTTATTTTTCTTGAAAACCTATTAAATTTGTAAATATTGTTTTAATCTAATAAATTTAGGAAATTAAGTCAAGGTTAAGGGGTGGCTAAAAATGGTTTCAAACCCTAATCCATTAGGACCCAAAGATACCATAATTTGAATTATGGGGTACAC